>NC_133348.1:39365981-39472149 GCF_030506205.2 Paramisgurnus dabryanus
CCACCAATGTGTTCTACAAATAAGAAATAAGAAATACAATTGTAGATTTTAAATTTACATCATTAATAATTGTTGATGCACAATCTCCACTAGAGGTGCAATCGAGAACTGAAGCTCCAACCGACTAAAAAACAACGCCATCGTGTTTGGCACCCTTGAAATAGTATATATACATATTAAATTTGTATATAGAATAAAAAAAATTTGGGGTGCACTACTTCAAGTGGGGGTGCATTCGAGAACGAAAGCTTCAATCGACTCAAAAACACCGCCATCGTGTTTGGCACCCTCGAAATAGTATATATACATATTAAATTTGTATATAGAATAAAAAAAATTTGGGGTGCACTACTTAAAGTGGGGGTGCATTCGAGAACGGAAGCTCTGATCGACTCAAAAACACCACCATCGTGTTTGGCACCCTCGACATAGTATATATACATATAAAATTTGTACCCAAGTCTTGAAAAAAAAAAAAAAAAAAACTTTGCAGTACCGTATCTAAGCAGGTGGTGGCGCTATAGACTTCAAACCACGCCCAATCGATCGGGCGTCCTCCAATTAGTATATATACCAAGTTTTAGCTCTCTACTACAGACCAGATTAGAGATATACAAGAAAGAAATCTCAGGGGGTGCACTTCCAGGGGGTGCACTCTTCGTATTTATGCCTATAACCTAACCCTAACCCTAACCTAACCCTAACCCTAACCTAACCCTAACCCTAACCTAACCCTAACCCTAACCCTAACCCTAACCTAACCTAACCTAACCCTAACCTAACCCTAACCCTAACCTAACCCTAACCCTAACGCCTGGGCACTAACCCCAATTACACCACCCCTATGGGATTTTTTACACTAATTCATTAGAACCCCAAACCCCTCCCTTTTCTAACCCCAACATCACAGGAGTCTGGGCACTAACCCCAATTACACCACCCCTGTGAGAGTCTTTACACCAAGTTCATTAGAACCCTGAACCTCTCCCTTTTCTAACCCCAACATCACAGGGGCCTGAGGTTTAACCCAAGTGCACCAGCCCTATATATATCAAACACAATATGAATACAACCCTTATGGGGGGATACACTGTGTCTGACATACACTATACACCTAAAATCCACATCATTAGAGACTAGAACCCCATATACTGATTTTAACACACTTTATATCTGGGGCACCATTGACTTATAATGGGATGCAGTACTCCTTTAAAAATTCATTTTGACATTATATTTCCTTTATACAATAAAAGATCATTTGAACACACTGAACAAAATAAAAATTTCCTTCTTCAGACACATAATCTAAACACAGAGGTCCTGGAGGCTTTTCTAGGTACACAGTGGTGGATTGGTCATGGTCTCTCTCACTCTCTCTACGTACAGGTTACACCAAAGGATGGACTTTCTTCTTTCTTATTGCCCATTCAGAGATCTGTTGATGTGTGAATATTGCATATTTTTGTATGATGGGGAACGGGGGGCTTCTCTGGTTCCTGGGGTGTCCATTGGATTGTCTGGAGTGGTCAGAGCTTGATGGCCCATGCACAACCGGGTCTGGACTTGTCTGGACTCTGGACTAACCTAACTCCTAACCTAACCTAACCCTAACCCTACCTAACCCTAACGAGATATAGCAGACAATTTTCACAGAACATTTCACTATTTTTAACACATTTTGTCCCCCCACCAACCCCTACACAAACCCCAAGGTCTTTGGGGAAAAGGCATGAGAACGATCAAACATAATAAAATAAAACGAATGTATATACAAAGTTTAAATAGGTGTGCAATCAAAAATAAAAGCTAACATTGCCTCAAAAACACCACCAATGTGTTCTACAAATAAGAAATAAGAAATACAATTGTAGATTTTAAATTTACATCATTAATAATTGTTGATGCACAATCTCCACTAGAGGTGCAATCGAGAACTGAAGCTCCAACCGACTAAAAAACAACGCCATCGTGTTTGGCACCCTTGAAATAGTATATATACATATTAAATTTGTATATAGAATAAAAAAAATTTGGGGTGCACTACTTCAAGTGGGGGTGCATTCGAGAACGAAAGCTTCAATCGACTCAAAAACACCGCCATCGTGTTTGGCACCCTCGAAATAGTATATATACATATTAAATTTGTATATAGAATAAAAAAAATTTGGGGTGCACTACTTAAAGTGGGGGTGCATTCGAGAACGGAAGCTCTGATCGACTCAAAAACACCACCATCGTGTTTGGCACCCTCGACATAGTATATATACATATAAAATTTGTACCCAAGTCTTGAAAAAAAAAAAAAAAAAAACTTTGCAGTACCGTATCTAAGCAGGTGGTGGCGCTATAGACTTCAAACCACGCCCAATCGATCGGGCGTCCTCCAATTAGTATATATACCAAGTTTTAGCTCTCTACTACAGACCAGATTAGAGATATACAAGAAAGAAATCTCAGGGGGTGCACTTCCAGGGGGTGCACTCTTCGTATTTATGCCTATAACCTAACCTAACCCTAACCCCACTAACCTAACCCTAACCCTAAACCCTAACCTAACCCTAACCCTAACCTAACCTAACCCTAACCCTAACCCTAACCTAACCTAACCCTAACCTAACCCTAACCCTAACCCTAACCTAACCCTAACCTAACCTAACCCTAACCTAACCCTAACCCTAACCCTAACCTAACCCTAACCTAACCCTAACCCTAACACTCACTAAATATTCATGTGAGTGCTTGTGTACTATTGGTATGATGATAGATACTTACCTGAGGTGGCCAGTTGAGCGATGGCCAGTACACAACCAGGTCAGATTGTCTGGCTTTGGCCTAATCTCTCTCCTAACCCTAACCCAGCACCCTCGAAATAGTATATATAGGTGTCAAATTTTGATTTAAAACAAAAAAAATATGTGGTGCAAAATTTTAATATGGGGTGCATTGGAAAACGAAAGCTCAGATCGACAAAAAAACACCACCATCGTGTTTGGCACCCTCGAAAAAGTATATATAGGTGTCAAATTAGTATTTAAAACAAAAAAAATATGTGGTGCAAAACTTTAAAATAGGGTGCATTGGAAAACGAAACCTCGGATCAAAACAAAAACACCACCATCGTGTTTGGCACCCTCGAAATAGTATATATACATATAAAATTTGTATCAAAGACTTAAAAAAAAATATATATATATCATTTGCAGTACCGTATCTCGGCCGGTGGTGGCGCTATCGAGTCGAAACCAGTACCAATCGATCGGGCGTCTTCCAATTAGTATATATACCAAGTTTCAAGTCTCTAAAATAAATTTTGGACGAGATATACAGAAAAAACTAAAAATTTCAAATGCACCCTAGGGTGCATATTCGTTTTAAGCCTATAGCCTAACCCTAACCTAACCTAACCTAACCCTAACCCTAACCCTAACCCTAACCCTAACCCTAACCCTAACCCTAACCCTAACCCTATTACCGGAAAATTCCGTGCTTCATTTAGTTTCGGTTTTAAAATATCCTTTTCGTTTTCTTTTTATTTATTTTCGGTTTTTTCTTCTTTAATTTAATTTCATAAGCCCTTATGCAGCCTCCTATGCCTCTATTGTGCATATAACATTCCATTAACACCGAGTTTTTTCTAAAAAATATTTTTAACGTGCACGTGTCTAAAACAAATCGATAATAACGGAAAGAGAAAATTAAAGACAGGAAGTTAGAATAAAAACACTATTTCTCATACTCTGATAATAGGATGTGTTATTCCTGCATGTGACCGCAAGAGGGAAACAGCGAGCGCGGGCCCTGGTAGTACAGCCTACTGTGAGCCCGCGAGTGAGTTCACTCTCACATTAGCAAACTGTGTATTCAGTACGGACGAAATAATCTACATTCCTGTATATCCTGCATTAATTTGGCCAGATTCACCTCCGACACGTCATTGGTTCGCCTGAGGAAGGTACAGAACGTACCGAAACGTCGCGACCTGCCAAGTGAACGTAAGGACGGTTGAATTATTGCATTGTATACATTAAAATGGTGAAGCCTCACTACGGACGTGGACAGAGGCCTACTCCTCGCATACGTCTCGGTGGGCCTTTCCCATCTCTCAAATCTAATAGCTTTAATCTAATTTCTTCATCTAATTATCGTGCTAATGATCCGCTGCGCCGGGTGGGCGGACATTACACCTATCCTACTGCTGTCACTGTATATGATCGTGATGCCTCTCGTAATAATAAGGCCTCGTCCTCTCGTGCGGGCGCTCGCCCGGTTTATGTAAATCAGAATCGCCGGGGTTCTAGTCCTTATAAACCGGGCACTCGCCGCATTGTCAACACTCAACATAGAGGCTTCTCGGGCCGTCAGGGCCGCGACTCATATGACAACTACGATGATGGCGATCATAATTCAGGTCAGAGTAGGGTGCAGACTGCACTTTTCAGTGCAAACTCCGGAGGGCGTGATCTTCCCGACCAAAGAAGTGAAAGTCGACGTGACCCGTCCATCCAAGCACAACACAGAACCGCACAAAGACAAGACCAAGCAACACATACCACGCTTGGTAATGCACACTACGGAGGGCGTGATCTTACCGACCAGGACAGAGATGATCGACGTGACCCGCCTATCCAAACACAGCACATTAACTCAACAGAACAAGGTTCATCTTTCCAGGCCAGGGCCAGGGGAAACCGCCGAAAGAACCCACCCAGGAAGAGAAACAAAAATGTTTCCTTCAATGCACCGGTGAGAGATTCATTCTACGTCTATGACCAAGACACAGATTTTCACCGCAACACTGATAGACATTTAACACAACATCCTGCACGGAGTGTCACGGACGTGCCCTCCTACATGATTCCAGACCGGGACCGGTTTGATGTTTCTACACACACATATCAGGATGATGAATACCGAGGGACAGTTAACAGAAAACGTGATCATTTTTTTCGTGACAATGACAACAGATACCATCACGACAGAAACACACAACCCAGAAGGAACCAAAGATACCAAAAAAGAACCAGAACTCTTCTTAATGTCACAACACAGAGTATTGAGGGCTCTCAATCAGATAATGACTTTGATTCAGACATAATAAACACCACTGGAAGAAGAATGACTACTGTTCCATCTGAAAAGATCACACATCTTCAAAGCCTCACTTACTATCGGGCACCAGCTCAAAACAACACTACTCCACGTGAAGCTCTGCGTGTGAGTGAACCATCTGGACCCAACGCACACGACATTGACCCAAATGTAGAGGAAGAGGAGATTGTGGATTACAGAGGTTCCAGTCATGACACACACAGATCATCTGTCTATACTGCTCAGAACCAAGCTCGCAAACACAAACAGAAGAAAAAACACCTCACTTCTGCTCCCAGAACACAACAGAGATCTGATCAAAGATATTTTCAAGTGAACGAAGAAGAAGAGTATTCTGATGATTTCCAAGACTTTTCTGTTCGTGATGATGAAGGTCACACAGTGATTCACGAAACTGTACGTGCAGACGCACGTGGTCCCAGATCGGTATCCTTTGCTAATCATGCGGGCCGGGACGTCATTTTGAATCCTTCCCCGCATGATAGGAGATTTTCTGATACCAGGAGTACCAGAAAATCAGACTCTTTACCCCCACGTAGAGACCGGTATGTCAGATCACGTGACCGTGCCCCTAGATCGTACAATGACTACATACCGGCCTCCGTGCAGTTGAAATCTTCGATTAGGCTCATATACTCACTCATTCGCTTTGTGTATCACTTACATAATGTCAGTACTAAGAACAATAACACACCAAACACCTTTAGAAAGCTACAACAACTATTGATTGAGACGGTCAGACCAGCTAGACCCAATAAAGAGATACTACAACTTTTAAAGGGTAATGCGGTTAACTGGGCGTACACTACACAAATAATTCTCCAAGACCATTATGATGACTTGATTACTAACACAATCACAGAATTAAAAAATAACACTAACAATGAAGATTGGTGGCAAGCGTTTGAGGTGGCGTCACGGTGGGCTAATCGCAATTTCTATGGTAGAGTCTCTGATGATGTCTTTGAAACAGTGGATGCTATTCTGGTCGCAGAAACGTTGAATGGAACAAATCTCATTGATATAGACGATCCGGCGGTACCCTTGAGTGTTAACGAAGTAACAACCCCAACACGTACACAGCCTCCTCCTAATACACGAAATTCTTATGCTGAAGTAGTAAAACGCACACAGCCCACTAGGGGGAGTGATAGAACGCCAGCACCTAACACAACAGTGCCTCTTAACACTCAGGCCCCAACCTCTCCGCCTAATAATATTCAGACTGAGGGGCATCTTATTGAACCTGCCCACTCACACACTTCTTCTCAGGTCGGGCCCATACAGGCCCAGACCACTTCGGAGCCCACAACGGCTCAACATAGTGCCCAGCATCGACCCAAACAGGTCCGAGGGCACTCCAGTGCAAACACGCAGACACTCACAAGACCATCGACATGGTCTTCTGAACTAACGACAATAATGTCTGATCTCGCACCTCAGATGCAGCCCGCTAAAGTAACATTACTCCCATTAAACACAAGTGAAGGGAACGAGGGAGATAAACTTCCTGTTAAAACCAATTTAGTTCCGCTTCAAACACAAAATGATGAGGTGGAGACTAACACTTTGGGTGGGACACCGCAGGAGCCACTTCTCGGACCCCAAGGGGTGGAGAAGGACAACACTACCGGGCGTGACTCCTTGCGATCTCCCATTCTGGGTGCTGAGTTACACAATAACAACATAAATAATAATGAGAATGAAGGTGAGAACGTAGAAAAGATAGCTCCTCAATTAGATGAGCAGCCGACCGATGATCTAGATGACAGTTTTCCGGCCGGGTATGCGCCATCGCAAGGATTTAGTCCACCTCTTTATTCGGACGACACGGGGGATTCGGGGCAATCACATCCATCTCGAGAACACTCTCCATTATCTAATATAATTGATTTGTACAAAAAATCAAAATCAAAATCTTTTTCTTCTCCAGATGGTAACACTGTCCCTTTAAATACCGGTAGACCGATGGAGCATAGTTCTCCTCAACCACAGCCTGATACCGCTAGCATAGTGGTTGACGAGGCCGGTATCTTTAGAACAGAAACCCCCACTCCGGCTGGAGCTGAGGGGGGACTCACACCAATTTCCAGACCGCCGTCGACACCAAAATCTACTAGCAAACCCACCAGGCACGTTAACACCAATAGGAAATTGTCAGATTGGAGTCTTACGATAAGGAAAAAATTCGTAATAATAGGAGATTCAAACATTGCCAGAATCCCTGCTTATGACGTTCAAGACTTACAAATTGATAGTTTCCCTGGTGCCAAATTCCAACACGCTAGTCACCTTTTGGAAAGAGCAGTGATTGCGGTAAAACCCGAAAAGCTTGTGGTGGCGTTTGGTGTAAATAATAGAACGCAAAGATACAGACTGACGGTCACGAAGGAGATTGAAAAAGTGGTTAGCATAGTGAAAAAACGCCTACCTGGCACTGAATTGTATATACCTATGCTTAACTTCTCTAGATCCTTGCCTATTGAGGAGCAATCTTTCTTGGAACAGCTGAATACTTACATCCGCAGTAACACCACCTTTATTCCTCCTTTGTCCCACACACATTTTGCAGTAGACATTGACCATATACACTGGAGGCCCGCTACGGCTAGAGCTATGCTAACACATTGGGCGCAACATTTAAACTTGCTCCGTTAGTAACCCAAAAATTTGGTGAACATAGCTTAATAATCAATCTTTCCAATTCGTTTGTACTCACTAAAACACAAGAGGATGTTCTCTCTAAAGGCCTATCTTTCATTCCCACTCCTTGGAGTTTTAAGACACAGAAAATTGAGCTCCAAAAAGACTTGCAAAAATATCATAGAAGACTCAAACTAGAGGCCTTTTTCGAAGGCAAACAAGGCCGTAAACGTAAACTACCTTTCACTTATGGCTCCGATTGGACGCCTGCGTTATCTAGTTTATCTAAACACATAAGGTCCATAATCAGAGCTGATTACCATGCATTCAAACACCTCAATTGGTCTATTAAACCACGACCAAATTTATCTGTGAATGAAGAGACAGCCATTAGAGAGTTACAGAAAAACAGACGAATTGTGATCAAACCAGCCGATAAGGGCAACGCAGTTGTTATTATGGATCGAGACCAATACCTGTGGGAGGGTCAGAGACAATTAGCAGTGGCCGAACACTATAAAAGTCTTGAAAAACCTATTTATTTGGACACCATGACGGAAGTAAGAGGTATTTTGGAGGAAATGTGTGAGAAAAACATCTTGAAAGACAAACAAAAAGAATATCTATTGGGCCCTTCTATTCCTAGAGCTAGGAGATTCTATTTACTGCCGAAAATACACAAAGAACCAGAGAAATGGAGCGTCCCTTTTAAAATACCTCCAGGACGCCCCATAGTCTCAGACTGTAACAGTGAGACTTATTACACGGCAGAATATATTGAATATTTCCTAGGCCCAATTTCACAGAAACATCCCAGCTACCTGAGGGATACGTATGATTTCATTTCCAAAGTTAAAGATATTGATATCCCTAATGATGCCTTTCTTTTTACTATTGATATTGACAGCCTTTACACTAACATTGAAACAGCAGCAGGTATCGAAGCAGTAAGAAAGTGCATGGAGAAATATCCTGACTCTAAAAGACCAGATGAGTATATTTTAAAATTATTGGATATCAATTTAAACAAAAATGATTTTGAATTTGACTCTAAATTTTACCTACAGATTAAGGGAACAGCTATGGGAAAGAAATTTGCACCCTCATACGCAAACATTTTTATGGCAGCCTGGGAGGAGTCTGCTCTCTCTTCCTTTCCTCTAAAACCACACGCTTACTTCCGTTTCCTAGATGACATATGGGGAATCTGGACCCACTCCAGAGAGAGTTTTTCTGGTTTCACAGAACATCTTAACAACCATCAGAGCTCTATTAAGATCAAATTCACAATCAGCAACACTGAGGTGAATTTCCTAGATGTGGTATCGTACAAAGGTACAGCCTTTAACATCACTAACAGATTAGACTTCAAAGTATACTTTAAAGACACAGACACACACTGTCTGTTACACAAATCTAGTTTTCACCCCAAACACACCTTTAGGGGTATAATCAAATCACAACTACTCAGATTTCACAGGATATGCACAGAGAAATCTCAATTTGACATAGCTACTAAAACACTCTTTGCAGCTTTGAGACAGAGAAATTACTCTAGATCCTTTCTGAGAAGTATACACAAGTCTTTTCTTAAACCCAAAAAGGCCACGGTAACTGATAACCCACCTAGGACTAAGATTATACCCATGGTCTCTAGATTTTGCAATCAAAGTATCCAACTTAATAAGAGTATTAAGGAAAACTTTTTCAAATTTACAGATTCCACTAATTGCTTACAGAAACATAAACCTATTGCTGCCCATTGCAGAAATAAAAATCTTCTTGACAAATTAGTTCATAGTAAGGTGTCTAAACCCTTAACTAAAAGCAAAGCTGGAACCTGTAAATATTACACTTATAAGCGTTGGGTACGTAATAGGTTTACACAACAAATTTTTGAGCTAAAACAGTCTCTGTCCTCCCACTCGGCTAATTGTGTGTATCTGATTTTCTGTAATAAGTGTCAAAAGCAGTATGTTGGACAAACCAAAAATCAAATCAACACTAGAGTTTATCAACATGTACACAATATCATCCACAAAATTGATAAACGCAGACACTTAGTACAACATTTCCTAAAACATGGACTTCAAGAACTCAAAGTGACAGGCTTGCAATCAGATCCACGCTGGTCTCTTAGGGACAGATTGAAAACAGAGAGTTTGTGGATTAAAAAACTGAATACAGATTTTCCTAGAGGTCTCAATGAGGCCTAGTTTCTGAGCTAACTCGCTATGCTTTCCTTTTAGGCCCACTGTCTTCTTTACAACAGACACGCCATGCAGAGGTCTCCCTTTATATATTATATATTATTTGCTGAATGATGCATCATCATGAAAAATCTGACTAATGATTTATATATGTTTTTAACACACATTTTTTCTCTGTATGCTTTCAGAGACGGGGGAGACCATACCAATTTACACACGGATAACCTTACTGACTGACCTTGAATTAGGTCCATACCCCAATCACAAGGGTCGATGCACCACACTTTCTGTGCCTAAACCCAATCCAGGTCACACATATTGTGATTTCTCAACACTATAGCCTCCTTAACTTCTAGAACACCACACCTACCCTTTCTCAAACCCCAACATCACAGGGGCCTGGGCACTAACCCCAATTACACCACCCCTATGGGAGTTTTTACACTGATTCATTAGAACCCCAAACCCCTCCCTTTTCTAACCCCAACATCACAGGGGCCTGGGCACTAACCCCAATTACACCACCCCTATGAGAGTCTTTACACAAAGTTCATTAGAACCTTGAACCTCTCCCTTTTCTAACCCCAACATCATAGGGGCCTGAGGTTTAACCCAAGTGCACCAGCCCTCTCTCTCTATATATATCAAACACAATATGAATACAACCCTTATGGGGGGATACACTGTGTCTGACATACACTATACACCTAAAATCCACATCATTAGAGATTAGAACCCCATATACTGATTTTAACACACTTTATATCTGGGGCACCATTGACTTATAATGGGATGCAGTACTCCTTTAAAAATTCATTTTGACATTATATTTCCTTTACACAATAAAAGATCATTTGAACACACTGAACAAAATAAAAATTTCCTTCTTCAGACACATAATCTAAACACAGAGGTCCTGGAGGCTTTTCTAGGTACACAGTGGTGGATTGGTCATGGTCTCTCTCACTCTCTCTACGTACAGGTTACACCAAAGGATGGACTTTCTTCTTTCTTATTGCCCATTCAGAGATCTGTTGATGTGTGAATATTGCATATTTTTGTATGAGGGGGAGCGGGGGGCTTCTCTGGTTCCTGGGGTGTCCATTGGATTGTCTGGAGTGGTCAGAGCTTGATGGCCCATGCACAACCGGGTCTGGACTTGTCTGGACTCTGGACTAACCTAACTCCTAACCCTAACCTAACCCTAACCTAACCCTAACCTAACCTAACCCTAACCCCTAAAAATAATAATAAATACATGTTTATTCCCCTCACCTAACACCAAACCCTAAACCCAACATCTGGAAAACTCAGCTCAAACCCAGGAGTAATTGCTCTAGGTTAATGAATCGTACATTCAAAAAAGCGACACGTTTAATTCCCTTGTTTTTTATAATAAATAAATAAAGGAAACGCTTTACAAATTCCTTAGACCATATCGAGTAGTAAAATAAAATGATTTATTTCAATTTTAAATGAAAAGCATAGCCAGCAGCTTTAAAAGGCATTTAAACCTACGTTTTGGGACTGTAGTTCCCTAAAGTAACCACCAGAGGGCGCCACTCGATCGTTCCATCTTTATTAAAACTCATTACACTTCTGTTTTCATCAGAAAGCAGGTTCCACGGGACAACACGTGCAAAACATCGAACTGAGACCCACAAAGGATCAACATCAGCACTTTTAAAGGTGACAGGTAGACATAACATCACTGTATCATTACTTTTTAAACAGGATTAATTGGATTTTCGTTTGGAAATGATCTTTTGGATCGAGGCATACGATAGCACGTGGCTTAGCATGACACTCAGGATCAGTTTCTCGTATTAACAGAGTCTTAAACTGTAGATTGGCAAGGCAAGTTTATTTGTATAGCCAACTCATACACATAATTCAAAACCACCTAATGAAAAATCTGTCAAAACAAGAGACATAAAAATAAAAAACAAAGATACACGTGAACTCAAAACAACAATTTTTAAGAAAATAAAAACGGTTTATATTGCCTAAAATAGTATAAAGCAGGATTAAAGGTGCATCACTGCGACGCAGCACAGTACAGTTAATAAAAACCAGATGCAATATTGGTTGAAATCTCTTATTAGAATCCACAAAATAACCTTTTATCTATAAGGCAATAATCTGGTATTTATATTTCAGACTCCAACCTCACCAATTGAGAGTCTGATCACTTGTATAGTAATTGGCTACAAGACACACGCTCGGGATTGATCTCCCGGGCGGGGCACATCTCGATGAAGGTGTATAGTGCTGAAAGCCCGAAACACCTGATGACTCGAGATGAAAGCACTACTGACGAGGTGTCTTGAAATTTTCCCTCGCATTGGTGAGGAATGCCTCTGGAGGGATAGGATTCAAAATGAAAATCCCCTTAAACCAAAAGTTTTTGAGAACTACAGCAAGAACTATGCTTTAAACGCTGAGACGGTTAAGATAAAATCCCCTGAAGTACTCTGACAACTACAGTATAAATCAGAGCTTAAACGCATATGCAAAATGCCCGATGTAGCGTAACTATACGGAAAACTAGACTGTACGCACAACACGAGCCGGTGAGACTTTTCAAAACCGAGACGGTTAAAATTCAAACTCTAAAAAGTCGTGATCTAAAATACAAATCCCTAAACCCAAGGTCAGTACTTCTTAAACATTAACACCAACTACCACTTACCTTAACTTGCCCTAACCCCAAAGTCAGGCACCATCGGGACAAATAGTAATCACTACACTTAACCTAAACCTGCCCCTAAACCTAAGGTCAGGAACCCTAGACTTCTTTAAAATATACCTGTATCTTGGCTAATTCTAAAGTCAAGCACCATAGACATAGTATCTACAAACAAAGCAATATACAAACATTACAACAAACTACAGTCTAAGTTATAAAGAAAAGACAAAAACAAATAATGTAGATCTGAAGCAAAAACAGGATTCCTCAGAAATACACAAAAACAAATTTTCTACGTGGCCTGAAGCCGATAAAGGCACTGCTCCCAGACGGGAGACGATCACAGGCGACATGGTATAGTCTAACATGCGTCGGCCCGTGCACCCACCTCATTCTCCCTATTCCAAACCTTTTCGGACGAGCTCCGAATAGGGGGGAGATGTTGTAACTTTCCGAAAAACCTAACCCTAACCCTACCTAACCCTAACCTAACCCTAACCCTAACCCTAACCCTAACCGCATCCTTGTCTAGTAGGAGTAGATCTGTTTTGTTTCTTTTTTATGTGACTTTTAAGATTTTAGATGATGTTAATAAAGATTATAGTGTTTTAGATCCATCAAATATGGAGGAATACAAGATTTAAGATTTACACCACCAAAACTCTTCTAAAGAACCTGCTTGAAGCCTTTTTCAGGAAATAGAGTCTACAAACTTGCTTCATTCAACATCTTTGTTGATATATCATCACAATATACTCTTTGGGTAGAAGGGTTTGGATTATATGGAGGGATATCATCACGCCTTACCTGTGTGGAACAACTTGGACTGGGAGTGAACCTTTTTTTAGGAAATAGAGTCTACAAGTTTGCTCCATTCAACACCTCTACTGAATATCATCAAATCTACTCTTTTGGTAGAAAGGTTTGGAGCATAGTGAAGGATATCACCACACTTTACCCGTGGGGAAGGACTTGGACTCGGAGTAGGGTAAGGCCCCCTTTCGGGGCAATTCACTTTTTTCCTATGTTTATTTGATGGAATTAAAACAATGATTTCATTGAGAAACAGATTTGCTGCTCTAGACATGCCAGAGGAGGAGGTTATGGCAGGGCCTACAATAACAAATACACATAAAGCAACAACCTCTGGGATAGATAAAATTTTAACAAAGTGTCTTTTTAAATGTATACAAGTAATTCATCATGATAAGATAATTCAAATGGCAATTGAGAAACAGGATTTTCCACAGGGTATGATGAGACAGGTCAACAAACTCACACAGTTCATTAAACCTGCATGTCCTAATGGACAAACTACACAGAGGGTCAAAGAAAATACCCTGAACTGGATGAGTGTTAACATGCAAATCCTTAAAGATCACTATCTAATTGTCTTGGAAGATTTGTTGGCTTGTGTCCATGCCTTGGAGGAAAAAGAATGGGATATAGCCTGTAGGTGGGCAAAATCAAGATTTAGACATAAATTAAAGGAGGATACGATACAGAATGCTAAAAAAGTGATTATTGAAATGTTAAATAAGAGAGAACAAATGCAGAGTGTAGATATAAGAAGTGGTGCGCAAAATAATGGTGAACCAACATGTATATCTATTACTAACTTACCAGCTTCTACTATTGTTCCCTTACAGAAAACCAAAGAGCCCCTGCAACAAAAAATTCCAGAAACATTGATTGAAGTGAGTGACAGCCTCTGCAGAACAAATGCAACGCATACGGTACAGGCTCAAATTTGCTCCAGCAGTGTATTGGACAGGGGGGAAGGAGAGACTCTACCGTATCAGGGAGGTAGACCCCTGTACAGTAATGTGTGTGTGCGGGCATCAGACACCATCTCCCCCGCCTCCAAGAGTCCGATAGATCCAGTCAGGGAAACAAGTGAGATCTTAACAGAAGGAGAATGTGAAATGATGAGTGGGACACGACAAAGGATTGATTCCTGTCCTCAAACCCCACCTGAATCCTCCTTAAATCCCAAGGATTCCACGAGCGGTCGGGCTGTGGGGGAGGTGGAGATGGTTGACGATGACTTCGTAAATCCAAAATCGGTTGTAATGCAAGATAAGAATGATCAGAACCCAAAATCCAGTCCAGTTATAACTAGACATCAGAGCACATCTAGAAAAATGACGGATTGGAAAATTTCTGTTACGAAACCGATAGTCTTGATTGGTGATTCAAACCTCTCAAGGATTCCATATTTGGTTAATACGAACGTACAGGTGGATAGTTTTCCAGGTGCAAAGTTCCTACACGTTGCAAATGTTCTGCAGAGGCTAAAACCAAATACTCAGGTTCAAAAAGTTATACTCTCGGTAGGCATTAATAATAGGGAACAAAATCCCCAGAAAACGGCGATTAAACAATTACAGGGACTATGGAGAGCTGCTAAATTGGTCTTCCCGTATGCAACTGTTTACACGCCTTTGATAAACTTTTCAGATCAATTGCCTAGGGACCAACAGGAAAATTTAAGAGTTTTAAACACATACATTATGGATCACGCTTACTACATTAAGTTACTGAGTTCCTCAAGGTTTAAGGTGGACCCCAAGGACAACATACATTGGACAAGGGACACAGCATTAGAAATGGTGTCATACTGGCTCAAATCTTTAAACTGTTAGAAGGGATGAGGTGCAAAAATGTAGACTATATGCACACCAATATTGTTAACCTGTCCAAGACTTTTACACCCACAGGACCACAGAGGGAGCTGTTGAATAGGGGCCTTACTTTTGTTCCAGTGCCACAGTCGGACGATGATGGAGAAATCATGAGGGATGTCCATGCGTTTCATAGACGATTGAAATTGTTGGATCATTTTGAGTATGTTATGGATAGAGATAGAACACCTTTTACTGGTACTTCCAACTGGGAACCTAAACTGGAAACAGTGAATCCCTGTATTCGAAAACTCATTAGATCCAACAATCGACTTATTGGACATTCATCCATTGTTCGTAGGATACCTGATAATTTATCTAGTTCACAACGTAAAGCAATAACAGAATTAGGTAAAAATAAGGATATAATCATTAAACCGGCAGACAAAGGTTCAAGCATTGTCATTTTAGATAAACAACAGTATCTGTTTGAAGCCAATAGGCAATTGAGTAATTCCAGGCACTATGTTCGGTTGTCAGAGTCATTAGTGACAGAGACCCAAAATCTTGTTAATGAAATCTTACAGAATCTTTTGGAAGAAGGTTTTATTAACCGAAAACAAAAGATCTATTTAATGGGACCTGACGTACCTAGATCTAGGAGGTTTTATCTTCTCCCCAAAATTCATGCAGATCAAGACTCTTGGACTGTGCCGGGTGAGGTTCCGCGGGGTCGACCGATTGTGTCCGACTGTGGCAGTGAGACTTACAAGATTGCAGAATATATAGATCACTTTCTAAACCCTATATCTCAAAAACATCAGAGTTATTTGAAAGATACATTTGATTTTATAGACAAAATAAGGTTTAAGCAGTTTCCAGCAGATTCCTTTTTGTTTACTATTGATGTTGAAAGTTTATACACCAATATTAATACTCAATTAGGTATACAGGCAGTGAAGCGATGGTTCCAGCAATATCCTGACCCACGCAGACCAGATAAGGCCATTTTAAAATTACTTGAAATAAACCTGACTCGTAATGATTTTGAATTTAATTCCCAACTTTTTCTTCAGACTCAGGGGACGGCAATGGGTAAGAAATTTGCCCCAGCCTATGCTAACATTTATATGGCTGAGTGGGAAAGGACATTATTTTTGAAGTGCTCCAATCTGCCTTTCATATACTTTAGGTACTTAGATGATATCTTTGGGATCTGGCACCATGGTGAAACCTCGTTCCATCAATTCATGGACATGGCTAATGCACATCATATTCATATTAAATTAAAAAGCAATGTTCATTATGAGCACCTAAACTTTCTGGATACTACGGTCTTTTTTACAGGGACAACTGACGGGCAGAAACAACTCCAAACGAAAGTGTTTTTTAAACCCACGGATGTACATTGTCTCCTACATAAAACAAGTTATCATCCCAAACATACATTTAAAGGCCTTATTAAATCTCAGCTAATTAGGTTTTATAGGATTTGCTCACAGGAACAACATTTTAATGAAGCTACACAAATTCTATTTACTGCCTTGAGACCGAGGGGATATACTAAGAGATTTCTCCGGAGTATCAAGGCAGTTACATTGCAGGAATTGAGGCAGGGAAAGGGTGAACCAGTGGGGCCAGATCCTGGGGATTTCATCCCATTAATCACAACATTCTCTGAAAAAACTAAGGGATTGAATGTCAAGATCAAAAGTAATTTTGAAAATGTTAAAAAGAGTGTTGGAGAGTTGGAATCCTTCAAAATCATATCTGCATATAGGAGAAATCCTAATCTCAAAGATATCTTGGTGAAGTCCACCCTTAGGCCTGATCGTAAACAAGCTCCCTCTGTGGCTCCTTATTTTCATTCGGTAAAGTATGTTGGATCAGGGGACAGGGGTTGCCCTGTAAAACAACACATTTCTCTATATACTACGAATGTTGTATATTTGATCACCTGTAGGCATTGTAACAGAAGGTATGTAGGCGAGACGAAACACAGTATCATGGTAAGATTAAAGCAACACTTGTATACAATTAACAAACAAACGCTAGATACCCCTCTGGTCGTACATTTTAACACACATGGGACACAACATTTGAACATAACCGGGTTGGAGACGGAACTCCGGTGGACAGACGCACAGAGAAGGAAAAGAGAATATATTTGGATAGAAAGGCTAAATACATGGACACCGGAGGGATTTAATCAGAGATGAGGAAACTGGGTTTATAACTGTGGGTCACCTAACCCTAAAGCATTTATGACGGGTATTTTCATTTGTATTTTTTACATGTCTTAGGTCTAGAAAAAGGGTCTAACCCCTAACCTTATCCAAATCCTAACCCCAACGTCAGGCATCGGGTTCTCTAACCCCAATTTCCTCAAACCTAAACAACTATGATGTGTATTTTAGCCATATTTGTTCATGTTTTAGGTTTAGAAAGATGGTTTAACCCTTGACCTTGCCCAAATTCTAACCCTAATATTTAGTCTTTTTATTAAAAAAAACCCTAACCCCAGTCTCCTCGAATATAAACTCGTTTAACCTTAAATATCCTAAATAATAGGATAGTTTGCCTTTTAAAACCGTAATATACTATGTGTATAAACTAAATGTGGGATCAACTTAAAAACTCATACAAATTAAGCTCTTTAGTAAAGTTCATGATTAGGTCTTCTTTTTATAATTTTACTTGATTCTTTATTTAAAGTGTGCAAATGCATGTTTTGACTTTGTATAAAATTTGTGATACACTGATTTGGGTTTATTTTGTTTAAACACTTAATTATTATTTTTGATTGAGCACTTTGTGATAAGCTATTCATGAAAATAGATTGAGCTGATAATTAGAACGGTATTGAGCATGTGGGCCCATGACATTATCTGTAGGTATGTTATATGGTGATAAAATTAGAAAAATTGGCAAACAGAAGATTTAAGTTTTTTGTTTTGGAGATGGGGTTTAGAGGTTTTTGAAATTAGTACACCACCTGGTGGAGTGTAAATGTGTCTCTTTATAAAGTTTTTTATGTGTAAATTTGAAGGAATACATATATTAATATGTAGATGTTTTAGTATAAACTGTTTAATATTGGGAGGGGTGAATCGACGAAATTACAAATAGTACAGTGGTTAGTCCCCATGGAGTGTCAGCGGGAGGACCAGGGTTCGAGTCCCATAGGGACAAAAAAGGAAAAAACACTATTTTTTGGGTAGAAGTATCGATGAGGCTGGGAGGGACATTGGGTGCTGAACTGTTCACAGGTGGGGCTATACCATCAGTGGTGAAGGCCGATTAAGACTGAAGTACCACCTTGGGCGTCACGCGAGGTGGGCAGGCCTGCTTGTGACTGAATGTGTGTTGGTGCCTTTGTGTCTCTCTCTGTAGTCTCTGTGATATTTTTAAAGAAAACAGAGTATGTGCCAGTGTCCAAAAATGATTATTTAATCTTTCTTTCATAAAACTAACCTTTTGCCTTCACCTAACCTAACCTAACCCTAACCCTAACCTAACCCTAACCTAACCTAACCTAACCTAACCCTAACCCTAACCTAACCATTTAGATCCTCTCACCTGAACACAAACCCTAACCCCAACGTCACAAACCCTGCAAAAAGCAGCCCTAAGCTCACTAACCACAAATGTGGATTTATTTACCAAAAAGGGAATTAGTGTGAGTGCTTGTGCATACTATTTTGGGCTTTTGGTGTGATAATGGGAACTTACCTGAGGCGGCCAGTTGAACGATGGCCAGTGCTTCCAAGTTGGACCTTGGGTCTGGCTTTGGCCTAACTCTAACCTAACCTAGCGAGTGCCTCGCTCTCTGGACCTTGAAAAGTGTGGTTTGCATTATTGTGCTAATGGTTTCATAATGGTATTACAAGTAAAATGCAAAAATATGCTTCTTAAAATTTTATTTGACGTTGGGAAATAGAAAGAGAGAAGCCACGCCCTTCTCAGATATATAAAGACCCACACAGATGGACACTGAGACAGAGGAAAATTATTAGCTCCACCAAACACAGTGTGTAGAGCGTGTAAAATTATTAAAGAGGTTTTACATTCAAAATTAAAATTTTAGACACACAATAAAAAAATATTTATGTGTGTTATTTAAACTCCACCATATAAGAGTGTTGAGAACTCATTCAGAGCAGTCTCCACTGGGATCAAAATTAGTAAGAACGTTGCTCAACACGAAGAATGACATGGAGCACTCGTTTTAGAACTGGTTTCCACTGAAAAAGAGACATTAAAGACCCACCTAAAAATCTCCTATCGGCCCAAAATAGGGAAAGTAAGTATAGGATGGATTTTTAAGGGAGATCTCACGTCCAAAATAGGATGGAGGCACACTTTGGGACGGTGTGTTATGGTCTTATGTCAGGAACACAGTGTAGAAAACCGTTCTGGTATTAGTCTCTGTCATTGGACGATGTTGAAATGTCCTTCTGAAAATTTTGGAATAGTGTTGGGCCCAATTTGAGTCAGTCTCCACAAGAAGAACGGTGTTGAGTCCTCTTTAATAATTCCAAAAATCAAGCCTCGCCTGAAGAAGACACGAAAAGCTGTCGAAACGTCGCGTGATACAGGCTTACAGACCAAGGCTTCTCTCGAACACCAGCATAACATCATCTGGAAACCTTTATTGTGGATGGTGATTGAAGTAGATCCATTTAGATCCTCTCACCTGAACACAAACCCTAACCCCAACGTCACAAACCCTGCAAAAAGCAGCCCTAAGCTCACTAACCACAAATGTGGATTTATTTACCAAAAAGGGAATTAGTGTGAGTGCTTGTGCATACTATTTTGGGCTTTTGGTGTGATAATGGGAACTTACCTGAGGCGGCCAGTTGAACGATGGCCAGTGCTTCCAAGTTGGACCTTGGGTCTGGCTTTGGCCTAACTCTAACCTAACCTAGCGAGTGCCTCGCTCTCTGGACCTTGAAAAGTGTGGTTTGCATTATTGTGCTAATGGTTTCATAATGGTATTACAAGTAAAATGCAAAAATATGCTTCTTAAAATTTTATTTGACGTTGGGAAATAGAAAGAGAGAAGCCACGCCCTTCTCAGATATATAAAGACCCACACAGATGGACACTGAGACAGAGGAAAATTATTAGCTCCACCAAACACAGTGTGTAGAGCGTGTAAAATTATTAAAGAGGTTTTACATTCAAAATTAAAATTTTAGACACACAATAAAAAAATATTTATGTGTGTTATTTAAACTCCACCATATAAGAGTGTTGAGAACTCATTCAGAGCAGTCTCCACTGGGATCAAAATTAGTAAGAACGTTGCTCAACACGAAGAATGACATGGAGCACTCGTTTTAGAACTGGTTTCCACTGAAAAAGAGACATTAAAGACCCACCTAAAAATCTCCTATCGGCCCAAAATAGGGAAAGTAAGTATAGGATGGATTTTTAAGGGAGATCTCACGTCCAAAATAGGATGGAGGCACACTTTGGGACGGTGTGTTATGGTCTTATGTCAGGAACACAGTGTAGAAAACCGTTCTGGTATTAGTCTCTGTCATTGGACGATGTTGAATGTCCTTCTGAAAATTTTGGAATAGTGTTGGGCCCAATTTGAGTCAGTCTCCACAAGAAGAACGGTGTTGAGTCCTCTTTAATAATTCCAAAAATCAAGCCTCGCCTGAAGAAGACACGAAAAGCTGTCGAAACGTCGCGTGATACAGGCTTACAGACCAAGTCTTCTCTCGAACACCAGCATAACATCATCTGGAAACCTTTATTGTGGATGGTGATTGAAGTAGATCCATTTAGATCCTCTCACCTGAACACAAACCCTAACCCCAACGTCACAAACCCTGCAAAAAGCAGCCCTAAGCTCACTAACCACAAATGTGGATTTATTTACCAAAAAGGGAATTAGTGTGAGTGCTTGTGCATACTATTTTGGGCTTTTGGTGTGATAATGGGAACTTACCTGAGGCGGCCAGTTGAACGATGGCCAGTGCTTCCAAGTTGGACCTTGGGTCTGGCTTTGGCCTAACTCTAACCTAACCTAGCGAGTGCCTCGCTCTCTGGACCTTGAAAAGTGTGGTTTGCATTATTGTGCTAATGGTTTCATAATGGTATTACAAGTAAAATGCAAAAATATGCTTCTTAAAATTTTATTTGACGTTGGGAAATAGAAAGAGAGAAGCCACGCCCTTCTCAGATATATAAAGACCCACACAGATGGACACTGAGACAGAGGAAAATTATTAGCTCCACCAAACACAGTGTGTAGAGCGTGTAAAATTATTAAAGAGGTTTTACATTCAAAATTAAAATTTTAGACACACAATAAAAAAATATTTATGTGTGTTATTTAAACTCCACCATATAAGAGTGTTGAGAACTCATTCAGAGCAGTCTCCACTGGGATCAAAATTAGTAAGAACGTTGCTCAACACGAAGAATGACATGGAGCACTCGTTTTAGAACTGGTTTCCACTGAAAAAGAGACATTAAAGACCCACCTAAAAATCTCCTATCGGCCCAAAATAGGGAAAGTAAGTATAGGATGGATTTTTAAGGGAGATCTCACGTCCAAAATAGGATGGAGGCACACTTTGGGACGGTGTGTTATGGTCTTATGTCAGGAACACAGTGTAGAAAACCGTTCTGGTATTAGTCTCTGTCATTGGACGATGTTGAAATGTCCTTCTGAAAATTTTGGAATAGTGTTGGGCCCAATTTGAGTCAGTCTCCACAAGAAGAACGGTGTTGAGTCCTCTTTAATAATTCCAAAAATCAAGCCTCGCCTGAAGAAGACACGAAAAGCTGTCGAAACGTCGCGTGATACAGGCTTACAGACCAAGTCTTCTCTCGAACACCAGCATAACATCATCTGGAAACCTTTATTGTGGATGGTGATTGAAGTAGATCCATTTAGATCCTCTCACCTGAACACAAACCCTAACCCCAACGTCACAAACCCTGCAAAAAGCAGCCCTAAGCTCACTAACCACAAATGTGGATTTATTTACCAAAAAGGGAATTAGTGTGAGTGCTTGTGCATACTATTTTGGGCTTTTGGTGTGATAATGGGAACTTACCTGAGGCGGCCAGTTGAACGATGGCCAGTGCTTCCAAGTTGGACCTTGGGTCTGGCTTTGGCCTAACTCTAACCTAACCTAGCGAGTGCCTCGCTCTCTGGACCTTGAAAAGTGTGGTTTGCATTATTGTGCTAATGGTTTCATAATGGTATTACAAGTAAAATGCAAAAATATGCTTCTTAAAATTTTATTTGACGTTGGGAAATAGAAAGAGAGAAGCCACGCCCTTCTCAGATATATAAAGACCCACACAGATGGACACTGAGACAGAGGAAAATTATTAGCTCCACCAAACACAGTGTGTAGAGCGTGTAAAATTATTAAAGAGGTTTTACATTCAAAATTAAAATTTTAGACACACAATAAAAAAATATTTATGTGTGTTATTTAAACTCCACCATATAAGAGTGTTGAGAACTCATTCAGAGCAGTCTCCACTGGGATCAAAATTAGTAAGAACGTTGCTCAACACGAAGAATGACATGGAGCACTCGTTTTAGAACTGGTTTCCACTGAAAAAGAGACATTAAAGACCCACCTAAAAATCTCCTATCGGCCCAAAATAGGGAAAGTAAGTATAGGATGGATTTTTAAGGGAGATCTCACGTCCAAAATAGGATGGAGGCACACTTTGGGACGGTGTGTTATGGTCTTATGTCAGGAACACAGTGTAGAAAACCGTTCTGGTATTAGTCTCTGTCATTGGACGATGTTGAATGTCCTTCTGAAAATTTTGGAATAGTGTTGGGCCCAATTTGAGTCAGTCTCCACAAGAAGAACGGTGTTGAGTCCTCTTTAATAATTCCAAAAATCAAGCCTCGCCTGAAGAAGACACGAAAAGCTGTCGAAACGTCGCGTGATACAGGCTTACAGACCAAGTCTTCTCTCGAACACCAGCATAACATCATCTGGAAACCTTTATTGTGGATGGTGATTGAAGTAGATCCATTTAGATCCTCTCACCTGAACACAAACCCTAACCCCAACGTCACAAACCCTGCAAAAAGCAGCCCTAAGCTCACTAACCACAAATGTGGATTTATTTACCAAAAAGGGAATTAGTGTGAGTGCTTGTGCATACTATTTTGGGCTTTTGGTGTGATAATGGGAACTTACCTGAGGCGGCCAGTTGAACGATGGCCAGTGCTTCCAAGTTGGACCTTGGGTCTGGCTTTGGCCTAACTCTAACCTAACCTAGCGAGTGCCTCGCTCTCTGGACCTTGAAAAGTGTGGTTTGCATTATTGTGCTAATGGTTTCATAATGGTATTACAAGTAAAATGCAAAAATATGCTTCTTAAAATTTTATTTGACGTTGGGAAATAGAAAGAGAGAAGCCACGCCCTTCTCAGATATATAAAGACCCACACAGATGGACACTGAGACAGAGGAAAATTATTAGCTCCACCAAACACAGTGTGTAGAGCGTGTAAAATTATTAAAGAGGTTTTACATTCAAAATTAAAATTTTAGACACACAATAAAAAAATATTTATGTGTGTTATTTAAACTCCACCATATAAGAGTGTTGAGAACTCATTCAGAGCAGTCTCCACTGGGATCAAAATTAGTAAGAACGTTGCTCAACACGAAGAATGACATGGAGCACTCGTTTTAGAACTGGTTTCCACTGAAAAAGAGACATTAAAGACCCACCTAAAAATCTCCTATCGGCCCAAAATAGGGAAAGTAAGTATAGGATGGATTTTTAAGGGAGATCTCACGTCCAAAATAGGATGGAGGCACACTTTGGGACGGTGTGTTATGGTCTTATGTCAGGAACACAGTGTAGAAAACCGTTCTGGTATTAGTCTCTGTCATTGGACGATGTTGAAATGTCCTTCTGAAAATTTTGGAATAGTGTTGGGCCCAATTTGAGTCAGTCTCCACAAGAAGAACGGTGTTGAGTCCTCTTTAATAATTCCAAAAATCAAGCCTCGCCTGAAGAAGACACGAAAAGCTGTCGAAACGTCGCGTGATACAGGCTTACAGACCAAGTCTTCTCTCGAACACCAGCATAACATCATCTGGAAACCTTTATTGTGGATGGTGATTGAAGTAGATCCATTTAGATCCTCTCACCTGAACACAAACCCTAACCCCAACGTCACAAACCCTGCAAAAAGCAGCCCTAAGCTCACTAACCACAAATGTGGATTTATTTACCAAAAAGGGAATTAGTGTGAGTGCTTGTGCATACTATTTTGGGCTTTTGGTGTGATAATGGGAACTTACCTGAGGCGGCCAGTTGAACGATGGCCAGTGCTTCCAAGTTGGACCTTGGGTCTGGCTTTGGCCTAACTCTAACCTAACCTAGCGAGTGCCTCGCTCTCTGGACCTTGAAAAGTGTGGTTTGCATTATTGTGCTAATGGTTTCATAATGGTATTACAAGTAAAATGCAAAAATATGCTTCTTAAAATTTTATTTGACGTTGGGAAATAGAAAGAGAGAAGCCACGCCCTTCTCAGATATATAAAGACCCACACAGATGGACACTGAGACAGAGGAAAATTATTAGCTCCACCAAACACAGTGTGTAGAGCGTGTAAAATTATTAAAGAGGTTTTACATTCAAAATTAAAATTTTAGACACACAATAAAAAAATATTTATGTGTGTTATTTAAACTCCACCATATAAGAGTGTTGAGAACTCATTCAGAGCAGTCTCCACTGGGATCAAAATTAGTAAGAACGTTGCTCAACACGAAGAATGACATGGAGCACTCGTTTTAGAACTGGTTTCCACTGAAAAAGAGACATTAAAGACCCACCTAAAAATCTCCTATCGGCCCAAAATAGGGAAAGTAAGTATAGGATGGATTTTTAAGGGAGATCTCACGTCCAAAATAGGATGGAGGCACACTTTGGGACGGTGTGTTATGGTCTTATGTCAGGAACACAGTGTAGAAAACCGTTCTGGTATTAGTCTCTGTCATTGGACGATGTTGAATGTCCTTCTGAAAATTTTGGAATAGTGTTGGGCCCAATTTGAGTCAGTCTCCACAAGAAGAACGGTGTTGAGTCCTCTTTAATAATTCCAAAAATCAAGCCTCGCCTGAAGAAGACACGAAAAGCTGTCGAAACGTCGCGTGATACAGGCTTACAGACCAAGTCTTCTCTCGAACACCAGCATAACATCATCTGGAAACCTTTATTGTGGATGGTGATTGAAGTAGATCCATTTAGATCCTCTCACCTGAACACAAACCCTAACCCCAACGTCACAAACCCTGCAAAAAGCAGCCCTAAGCTCACTAACCACAAATGTGGATTTATTTACCAAAAAGGGAATTAGTGTGAGTGCTTGTGCATACTATTTTGGGCTTTTGGTGTGATAATGGGAACTTACCTGAGGCGGCCAGTTGAACGATGGCCAGTGCTTCCAAGTTGGACCTTGGGTCTGGCTTTGGCCTAACTCTAACCTAACCTAGCGAGTGCCTCGCTCTCTGGACCTTGAAAAGTGTGGTTTGCATTATTGTGCTAATGGTTTCATAATGGTATTACAAGTAAAATGCAAAAATATGCTTCTTAAAATTTTATTTGACGTTGGGAAATAGAAAGAGAGAAGCCACGCCCTTCTCAGATATATAAAGACCCACACAGATGGACACTGAGACAGAGGAAAATTATTAGCTCCACCAAACACAGTGTGTAGAGCGTGTAAAATTATTAAAGAGGTTTTACATTCAAAATTAAAATTTTAGACACACAATAAAAAAATATTTATGTGTGTTATTTAAACTCCACCATATAAGAGTGTTGAGAACTCATTCAGAGCAGTCTCCACTGGGATCAAAATTAGTAAGAACGTTGCTCAACACGAAGAATGACATGGAGCACTCGTTTTAGAACTGGTTTCCACTGAAAAAGAGACATTAAAGACCCACCTAAAAATCTCCTATCGGCCCAAAATAGGGAAAGTAAGTATAGGATGGATTTTTAAGGGAGATCTCACGTCCAAAATAGGATGGAGGCACACTTTGGGACGGTGTGTTATGGTCTTATGTCAGGAACACAGTGTAGAAAACCGTTCTGGTATTAGTCTCTGTCATTGGACGATGTTGAAATGTCCTTCTGAAAATTTTGGAATAGTGTTGGGCCCAATTTGAGTCAGTCTCCACAAGAAGAACGGTGTTGAGTCCTCTTTAATAATTCCAAAAATCAAGCCTCGCCTGAAGAAGACACGAAAAGCTGTCGAAACGTCGCGTGATACAGGCTTACAGACCAAGTCTTCTCTCGAACACCAGCATAACATCATCTGGAAACCTTTATTGTGGATGGTGATTGAAGTAGATCCATTTAGATCCTCTCACCTGAACACAAACCCTAACCCCAACGTCACAAACCCTGCAAAAAGCAGCCCTAAGCTCACTAACCACAAATGTGGATTTATTTACCAAAAAGGGAATTAGTGTGAGTGCTTGTGCATACTATTTTGGGCTTTTGGTGTGATAATGGGAACTTACCTGAGGCGGCCAGTTGAACGATGGCCAGTGCTTCCAAGTTGGACCTTGGGTCTGGCTTTGGCCTAACTCTAACCTAACCTAGCGAGTGCCTCGCTCTCTGGACCTTGAAAAGTGTGGTTTGCATTATTGTGCTAATGGTTTCATAATGGTATTACAAGTAAAATGCAAAAATATGCTTCTTAAAATTTTATTTGACGTTGGGAAATAGAAAGAGAGAAGCCACGCCCTTCTCAGATATATAAAGACCCACACAGATGGACACTGAGACAGAGGAAAATTATTAGCTCCACCAAACACAGTGTGTAGAGCGTGTAAAATTATTAAAGAGGTTTTACATTCAAAATTAAAATTTTAGACACACAATAAAAAAATATTTATGTGTGTTATTTAAACTCCACCATATAAGAGTGTTGAGAACTCATTCAGAGCAGTCTCCACTGGGATCAAAATTAGTAAGAACGTTGCTCAACACGAAGAATGACATGGAGCACTCGTTTTAGAACTGGTTTCCACTGAAAAAGAGACATTAAAGACCCACCTAAAAATCTCCTATCGGCCCAAAATAGGGAAAGTAAGTATAGGATGGATTTTTAAGGGAGATCTCACGTCCAAAATAGGATGGAGGCACACTTTGGGACGGTGTGTTATGGTCTTATGTCAGGAACACAGTGTAGAAAACCGTTCTGGTATTAGTCTCTGTCATTGGACGATGTTGAATGTCCTTCTGAAAATTTTGGAATAGTGTTGGGCCCAATTTGAGTCAGTCTCCACAAGAAGAACGGTGTTGAGTCCTCTTTAATAATTCCAAAAATCAAGCCTCGCCTGAAGAAGACACGAAAAGCTGTCGAAACGTCGCGTGATACAGGCTTACAGACCAAGTCTTCTCTCGAACACCAGCATAACATCATCTGGAAACCTTTATTGTGGATGGTGATTGAAGTAGATCCATTTAGATCCTCTCACCTGAACACAAACCCTAACCCCAACGTCACAAACCCTGCAAAAAGCAGCCCTAAGCTCACTAACCACAAATGTGGATTTATTTACCAAAAAGGGAATTAGTGTGAGTGCTTGTGCATACTATTTTGGGCTTTTGGTGTGATAATGGGAACTTACCTGAGGCGGCCAGTTGAACGATGGCCAGTGCTTCCAAGTTGGACCTTGGGTCTGGCTTTGGCCTAACTCTAACCTAACCTAGCGAGTGCCTCGCTCTCTGGACCTTGAAAAGTGTGGTTTGCATTATTGTGCTAATGGTTTCATAATGGTATTACAAGTAAAATGCAAAAATATGCTTCTTAAAATTTTATTTGACGTTGGGAAATAGAAAGAGAGAAGCCACGCCCTTCTCAGATATATAAAGACCCACACAGATGGACACTGAGACAGAGGAAAATTATTAGCTCCACCAAACACAGTGTGTAGAGCGTGTAAAATTATTAAAGAGGTTTTACATTCAAAATTAAAATTTTAGACACACAATAAAAAAATATTTATGTGTGTTATTTAAACTCCACCATATAAGAGTGTTGAGAACTCATTCAGAGCAGTCTCCACTGGGATCAAAATTAGTAAGAACGTTGCTCAACACGAAGAATGACATGGAGCACTCGTTTTAGAACTGGTTTCCACTGAAAAAGAGACATTAAAGACCCACCTAAAAATCTCCTATCGGCCCAAAATAGGGAAAGTAAGTATAGGATGGATTTTTAAGGGAGATCTCACGTCCAAAATAGGATGGAGGCACACTTTGGGACGGTGTGTTATGGTCTTATGTCAGGAACACAGTGTAGAAAACCGTTCTGGTATTAGTCTCTGTCATTGGACGATGTTGAAATGTCCTTCTGAAAATTTTGGAATAGTGTTGGGCCCAATTTGAGTCAGTCTCCACAAGAAGAACGGTGTTGAGTCCTCTTTAATAATTCCAAAAATCAAGCCTCGCCTGAAGAAGACACGAAAAGCTGTCGAAACGTCGCGTGATACAGGCTTACAGACCAAGTCTTCTCTCGAACACCAGCATAACATCATCTGGAAACCTTTATTGTGGATGGTGATTGAAGTAGATCCATTTAGATCCTCTCACCTGAACACAAACCCTAACCCCAACGTCACAAACCCTGCAAAAAGCAGCCCTAAGCTCACTAACCACAAATGTGGATTTATTTACCAAAAAGGGAATTAGTGTGAGTGCTTGTGCATACTATTTTGGGCTTTTGGTGTGATAATGGGAACTTACCTGAGGCGGCCAGTTGAACGATGGCCAGTGCTTCCAAGTTGGACCTTGGGTCTGGCTTTGGCCTAACTCTAACCTAACCTAGCGAGTGCCTCGCTCTCTGGACCTTGAAAAGTGTGGTTTGCATTATTGTGCTAATGGTTTCATAATGGTATTACAAGTAAAATGCAAAAATATGCTTCTTAAAATTTTATTTGACGTTGGGAAATAGAAAGAGAGAAGCCACGCCCTTCTCAGATATATAAAGACCCACACAGATGGACACTGAGACAGAGGAAAATTATTAGCTCCACCAAACACAGTGTGTAGAGCGTGTAAAATTATTAAAGAGGTTTTACATTCAAAATTAAAATTTTAGACACACAATAAAAAAATATTTATGTGTGTTATTTAAACTCCACCATATAAGAGTGTTGAGAACTCATTCAGAGCAGTCTCCACTGGGATCAAAATTAGTAAGAACGTTGCTCAACACGAAGAATGACATGGAGCACTCGTTTTAGAACTGGTTTCCACTGAAAAAGAGACATTAAAGACCCACCTAAAAATCTCCTATCGGCCCAAAATAGGGAAAGTAAGTATAGGATGGATTTTTAAGGGAGATCTCACGTCCAAAATAGGATGGAGGCACACTTTGGGACGGTGTGTTATGGTCTTATGTCAGGAACACAGTGTAGAAAACCGTTCTGGTATTAGTCTCTGTCATTGGACGATGTTGAATGTCCTTCTGAAAATTTTGGAATAGTGTTGGGCCCAATTTGAGTCAGTCTCCACAAGAAGAACGGTGTTGAGTCCTCTTTAATAATTCCAAAAATCAAGCCTCGCCTGAAGAAGACACGAAAAGCTGTCGAAACGTCGCGTGATACAGGCTTACAGACCAAGTCTTCTCTCGAACACCAGCATAACATCATCTGGAAACCTTTATTGTGGATGGTGATTGAAGTAGATCCATTTAGATCCTCTCACCTGAACACAAACCCTAACCCCAACGTCACAAACCCTGCAAAAAGCAGCCCTAAGCTCACTAACCACAAATGTGGATTTATTTACCAAAAAGGGAATTAGTGTGAGTGCTTGTGCATACTATTTTGGGCTTTTGGTGTGATAATGGGAACTTACCTGAGGCGGCCAGTTGAACGATGGCCAGTGCTTCCAAGTTGGACCTTGGGTCTGGCTTTGGCCTAACTCTAACCTAACCTAGCGAGTGCCTCGCTCTCTGGACCTTGAAAAGTGTGGTTTGCATTATTGTGCTAATGGTTTCATAATGGTATTACAAGTAAAATGCAAAAATATGCTTCTTAAAATTTTATTTGACGTTGGGAAATAGAAAGAGAGAAGCCACGCCCTTCTCAGATATATAAAGACCCACACAGATGGACACTGAGACAGAGGAAAATTATTAGCTCCACCAAACACAGTGTGTAGAGCGTGTAAAATTATTAAAGAGGTTTTACATTCAAAATTAAAATTTTAGACACACAATAAAAAAATATTTATGTGTGTTATTTAAACTCCACCATATAAGAGTGTTGAGAACTCATTCAGAGCAGTCTCCACTGGGATCAAAATTAGTAAGAACGTTGCTCAACACGAAGAATGACATGGAGCACTCGTTTTAGAACTGGTTTCCACTGAAAAAGAGACATTAAAGACCCACCTAAAAATCTCCTATCGGCCCAAAATAGGGAAAGTAAGTATAGGATGGATTTTTAAGGGAGATCTCACGTCCAAAATAGGATGGAGGCACACTTTGGGACGGTGTGTTATGGTCTTATGTCAGGAACACAGTGTAGAAAACCGTTCTGGTATTAGTCTCTGTCATTGGACGATGTTGAAATGTCCTTCTGAAAATTTTGGAATAGTGTTGGGCCCAATTTGAGTCAGTCTCCACAAGAAGAACGGTGTTGAGTCCTCTTTAATAATTCCAAAAATCAAGCCTCGCCTGAAGAAGACACGAAAAGCTGTCGAAACGTCGCGTGATACAGGCTTACAGACCAAGTCTTCTCTCGAACACCAGCATAACATCATCTGGAAACCTTTATTGTGGATGGTGATTGAAGTAGATCCATTTAGATCCTCTCACCTGAACACAAACCCTAACCCCAACGTCACAAACCCTGCAAAAAGCAGCCCTAAGCTCACTAACCACAAATGTGGATTTATTTACCAAAAAGGGAATTAGTGTGAGTGCTTGTGCATACTATTTTGGGCTTTTGGTGTGATAATGGGAACTTACCTGAGGCGGCCAGTTGAACGATGGCCAGTGCTTCCAAGTTGGACCTTGGGTCTGGCTTTGGCCTAACTCTAACCTAACCTAGCGAGTGCCTCGCTCTCTGGACCTTGAAAAGTGTGGTTTGCATTATTGTGCTAATGGTTTCATAATGGTATTACAAGTAAAATGCAAAAATATGCTTCTTAAAATTTTATTTGACGTTGGGAAATAGAAAGAGAGAAGCCACGCCCTTCTCAGATATATAAAGACCCACACAGATGGACACTGAGACAGAGGAAAATTATTAGCTCCACCAAACACAGTGTGTAGAGCGTGTAAAATTATTAAAGAGGTTTTACATTCAAAATTAAAATTTTAGACACACAATAAAAAAATATTTATGTGTGTTATTTAAACTCCACCATATAAGAGTGTTGAGAACTCATTCAGAGCAGTCTCCACTGGGATCAAAATTAGTAAGAACGTTGCTCAACACGAAGAATGACATGGAGCACTCGTTTTAGAACTGGTTTCCACTGAAAAAGAGACATTAAAGACCCACCTAAAAATCTCCTATCGGCCCAAAATAGGGAAAGTAAGTATAGGATGGATTTTTAAGGGAGATCTCACGTCCAAAATAGGATGGAGGCACACTTTGGGACGGTGTGTTATGGTCTTATGTCAGGAACACAGTGTAGAAAACCGTTCTGGTATTAGTCTCTGTCATTGGACGATGTTGAATGTCCTTCTGAAAATTTTGGAATAGTGTTGGGCCCAATTTGAGTCAGTCTCCACAAGAAGAACGGTGTTGAGTCCTCTTTAATAATTCCAAAAATCAAGCCTCGCCTGAAGAAGACACGAAAAGCTGTCGAAACGTCGCGTGATACAGGCTTACAGACCAAGTCTTCTCTCGAACACCAGCATAACATCATCTGGAAACCTTTATTGTGGATGGTGATTGAAGTAGATCCATTTAGATCCTCTCACCTGAACACAAACCCTAACCCCAACGTCACAAACCCTGCAAAAAGCAGCCCTAAGCTCACTAACCACAAATGTGGATTTATTTACCAAAAAGGGAATTAGTGTGAGTGCTTGTGCATACTATTTTGGGCTTTTGGTGTGATAATGGGAACTTACCTGAGGCGGCCAGTTGAACGATGGCCAGTGCTTCCAAGTTGGACCTTGGGTCTGGCTTTGGCCTAACTCTAACCTAACCTAGCGAGTGCCTCGCTCTCTGGACCTTGAAAAGTGTGGTTTGCATTATTGTGCTAATGGTTTCATAATGGTATTACAAGTAAAATGCAAAAATATGCTTCTTAAAATTTTATTTGACGTTGGGAAATAGAAAGAGAGAAGCCACGCCCTTCTCAGATATATAAAGACCCACACAGATGGACACTGAGACAGAGGAAAATTATTAGCTCCACCAAACACAGTGTGTAGAGCGTGTAAAATTATTAAAGAGGTTTTACATTCAAAATTAAAATTTTAGACACACAATAAAAAAATATTTATGTGTGTTATTTAAACTCCACCATATAAGAGTGTTGAGAACTCATTCAGAGCAGTCTCCACTGGGATCAAAATTAGTAAGAACGTTGCTCAACACGAAGAATGACATGGAGCACTCGTTTTAGAACTGGTTTCCACTGAAAAAGAGACATTAAAGACCCACCTAAAAATCTCCTATCGGCCCAAAATAGGGAAAGTAAGTATAGGATGGATTTTTAAGGGAGATCTCACGTCCAAAATAGGATGGAGGCACACTTTGGGACGGTGTGTTATGGTCTTATGTCAGGAACACAGTGTAGAAAACCGTTCTGGTATTAGTCTCTGTCATTGGACGATGTTGAAATGTCCTTCTGAAAATTTTGGAATAGTGTTGGGCCCAATTTGAGTCAGTCTCCACAAGAAGAACGGTGTTGAGTCCTCTTTAATAATTCCAAAAATCAAGCCTCGCCTGAAGAAGACACGAAAAGCTGTCGAAACGTCGCGTGATACAGGCTTACAGACCAAGTCTTCTCTCGAACACCAGCATAACATCATCTGGAAACCTTTATTGTGGATGGTGATTGAAGTAGATCCATTTAGATCCTCTCACCTGAACACAAACCCTAACCCCAACGTCACAAACCCTGCAAAAAGCAGCCCTAAGCTCACTAACCACAAATGTGGATTTATTTACCAAAAAGGGAATTAGTGTGAGTGCTTGTGCATACTATTTTGGGCTTTTGGTGTGATAATGGGAACTTACCTGAGGCGGCCAGTTGAACGATGGCCAGTGCTTCCAAGTTGGACCTTGGGTCTGGCTTTGGCCTAACTCTAACCTAACCTAGCGAGTGCCTCGCTCTCTGGACCTTGAAAAGTGTGGTTTGCATTATTGTGCTAATGGTTTCATAATGGTATTACAAGTAAAATGCAAAAATATGCTTCTTAAAATTTTATTTGACGTTGGGAAATAGAAAGAGAGAAGCCACGCCCTTCTCAGATATATAAAGACCCACACAGATGGACACTGAGACAGAGGAAAATTATTAGCTCCACCAAACACAGTGTGTAGAGCGTGTAAAATTATTAAAGAGGTTTTACATTCAAAATTAAAATTTTAGACACACAATAAAAAAATATTTATGTGTGTTATTTAAACTCCACCATATAAGAGTGTTGAGAACTCATTCAGAGCAGTCTCCACTGGGATCAAAATTAGTAAGAACGTTGCTCAACACGAAGAATGACATGGAGCACTCGTTTTAGAACTGGTTTCCACTGAAAAAGAGACATTAAAGACCCACCTAAAAATCTCCTATCGGCCCAAAATAGGGAAAGTAAGTATAGGATGGATTTTTAAGGGAGATCTCACGTCCAAAATAGGATGGAGGCACACTTTGGGACGGTGTGTTATGGTCTTATGTCAGGAACACAGTGTAGAAAACCGTTCTGGTATTAGTCTCTGTCATTGGACGATGTTGAATGTCCTTCTGAAAATTTTGGAATAGTGTTGGGCCCAATTTGAGTCAGTCTCCACAAGAAGAACGGTGTTGAGTCCTCTTTAATAATTCCAAAAATCAAGCCTCGCCTGAAGAAGACACGAAAAGCTGTCGAAACGTCGCGTGATACAGGCTTACAGACCAAGTCTTCTCTCGAACACCAGCATAACATCATCTGGAAACCTTTATTGTGGATGGTGATTGAAGTAGATCCATTTAGATCCTCTCACCTGAACACAAACCCTAACCCCAACGTCACAAACCCTGCAAAAAGCAGCCCTAAGCTCACTAACCACAAATGTGGATTTATTTACCAAAAAGGGAATTAGTGTGAGTGCTTGTGCATACTATTTTGGGCTTTTGGTGTGATAATGGGAACTTACCTGAGGCGGCCAGTTGAACGATGGCCAGTGCTTCCAAGTTGGACCTTGGGTCTGGCTTTGGCCTAACTCTAACCTAACCTAGCGAGTGCCTCGCTCTCTGGACCTTGAAAAGTGTGGTTTGCATTATTGTGCTAATGGTTTCATAATGGTATTACAAGTAAAATGCAAAAATATGCTTCTTAAAATTTTATTTGACGTTGGGAAATAGAAAGAGAGAAGCCACGCCCTTCTCAGATATATAAAGACCCACACAGATGGACACTGAGACAGAGGAAAATTATTAGCTCCACCAAACACAGTGTGTAGAGCGTGTAAAATTATTAAAGAGGTTTTACATTCAAAATTAAAATTTTAGACACACAATAAAAAAATATTTATGTGTGTTATTTAAACTCCACCATATAAGAGTGTTGAGAACTCATTCAGAGCAGTCTCCACTGGGATCAAAATTAGTAAGAACGTTGCTCAACACGAAGAATGACATGGAGCACTCGTTTTAGAACTGGTTTCCACTGAAAAAGAGACATTAAAGACCCACCTAAAAATCTCCTATCGGCCCAAAATAGGGAAAGTAAGTATAGGATGGATTTTTAAGGGAGATCTCACGTCCAAAATAGGATGGAGGCACACTTTGGGACGGTGTGTTATGGTCTTATGTCAGGAACACAGTGTAGAAAACCGTTCTGGTATTAGTCTCTGTCATTGGACGATGTTGAAATGTCCTTCTGAAAATTTTGGAATAGTGTTGGGCCCAATTTGAGTCAGTCTCCACAAGAAGAACGGTGTTGAGTCCTCTTTAATAATTCCAAAAATCAAGCCTCGCCTGAAGAAGACACGAAAAGCTGTCGAAACGTCGCGTGATACAGGCTTACAGACCAAGTCTTCTCTCGAACACCAGCATAACATCATCTGGAAACCTTTATTGTGGATGGTGATTGAAGTAGATCCATTTAGATCCTCTCACCTGAACACAAACCCTAACCCCAACGTCACAAACCCTGCAAAAAGCAGCCCTAAGCTCACTAACCACAAATGTGGATTTATTTACCAAAAAGGGAATTAGTGTGAGTGCTTGTGCATACTATTTTGGGCTTTTGGTGTGATAATGGGAACTTACCTGAGGCGGCCAGTTGAACGATGGCCAGTGCTTCCAAGTTGGACCTTGGGTCTGGCTTTGGCCTAACTCTAACCTAACCTAGCGAGTGCCTCGCTCTCTGGACCTTGAAAAGTGTGGTTTGCATTATTGTGCTAATGGTTTCATAATGGTATTACAAGTAAAATGCAAAAATATGCTTCTTAAAATTTTATTTGACGTTGGGAAATAGAAAGAGAGAAGCCACGCCCTTCTCAGATATATAAAGACCCACACAGATGGACACTGAGACAGAGGAAAATTATTAGCTCCACCAAACACAGTGTGTAGAGCGTGTAAAATTATTAAAGAGGTTTTACATTCAAAATTAAAATTTTAGACACACAATAAAAAAATATTTATGTGTGTTATTTAAACTCCACCATATAAGAGTGTTGAGAACTCATTCAGAGCAGTCTCCACTGGGATCAAAATTAGTAAGAACGTTGCTCAACACGAAGAATGACATGGAGCACTCGTTTTAGAACTGGTTTCCACTGAAAAAGAGACATTAAAGACCCACCTAAAAATCTCCTATCGGCCCAAAATAGGGAAAGTAAGTATAGGATGGATTTTTAAGGGAGATCTCACGTCCAAAATAGGATGGAGGCACACTTTGGGACGGTGTGTTATGGTCTTATGTCAGGAACACAGTGTAGAAAACCGTTCTGGTATTAGTCTCTGTCATTGGACGATGTTGAATGTCCTTCTGAAAATTTTGGAATAGTGTTGGGCCCAATTTGAGTCAGTCTCCACAAGAAGAACGGTGTTGAGTCCTCTTTAATAATTCCAAAAATCAAGCCTCGCCTGAAGAAGACACGAAAAGCTGTCGAAACGTCGCGTGATACAGGCTTACAGACCAAGTCTTCTCTCGAACACCAGCATAACATCATCTGGAAACCTTTATTGTGGATGGTGATTGAAGTAGATCCATTTAGATCCTCTCACCTGAACACAAACCCTAACCCCAACGTCACAAACCCTGCAAAAAGCAGCCCTAAGCTCACTAACCACAAATGTGGATTTATTTACCAAAAAGGGAATTAGTGTGAGTGCTTGTGCATACTATTTTGGGCTTTTGGTGTGATAATGGGAACTTACCTGAGGCGGCCAGTTGAACGATGGCCAGTGCTTCCAAGTTGGACCTTGGGTCTGGCTTTGGCCTAACTCTAACCTAACCTAGCGAGTGCCTCGCTCTCTGGACCTTGAAAAGTGTGGTTTGCATTATTGTGCTAATGGTTTCATAATGGTATTACAAGTAAAATGCAAAAATATGCTTCTTAAAATTTTATTTGACGTTGGGAAATAGAAAGAGAGAAGCCACGCCCTTCTCAGATATATAAAGACCCACACAGATGGACACTGAGACAGAGGAAAATTATTAGCTCCACCAAACACAGTGTGTAGAGCGTGTAAAATTATTAAAGAGGTTTTACATTCAAAATTAAAATTTTAGACACACAATAAAAAAATATTTATGTGTGTTATTTAAACTCCACCATATAAGAGTGTTGAGAACTCATTCAGAGCAGTCTCCACTGGGATCAAAATTAGTAAGAACGTTGCTCAACACGAAGAATGACATGGAGCACTCGTTTTAGAACTGGTTTCCACTGAAAAAGAGACATTAAAGACCCACCTAAAAATCTCCTATCGGCCCAAAATAGGGAAAGTAAGTATAGGATGGATTTTTAAGGGAGATCTCACGTCCAAAATAGGATGGAGGCACACTTTGGGACGGTGTGTTATGGTCTTATGTCAGGAACACAGTGTAGAAAACCGTTCTGGTATTAGTCTCTGTCATTGGACGATGTTGAATGTCCTTCTGAAAATTTTGGAATAGTGTTGGGCCCAATTTGAGTCAGTCTCCACAAGAAGAACGGTGTTGAGTCCTCTTTAATAATTCCAAAAATCAAGCCTCGCCTGAAGAAGACACGAAAAGCTGTCGAAACGTCGCGTGATACAGGCTTACAGACCAAGTCTTCTCTCGAACACCAGCATAACATCATCTGGAAACCTTTATTGTGGATGGTGATTGAAGTAGATCCATTTAGATCCTCTCACCTGAACACAAACCCTAACCCCAACGTCACAAACCCTGCAAAAAGCAGCCCTAAGCTCACTAACCACAAATGTGGATTTATTTACCAAAAAGGGAATTAGTGTGAGTGCTTGTGCATACTATTTTGGGCTTTTGGTGTGATAATGGGAACTTACCTGAGGCGGCCAGTTGAACGATGGCCAGTGCTTCCAAGTTGGACCTTGGGTCTGGCTTTGGCCTAACTCTAACCTAACCTAGCGAGTGCCTCGCTCTCTGGACCTTGAAAAGTGTGGTTTGCATTATTGTGCTAATGGTTTCATAATGGTATTACAAGTAAAATGCAAAAATATGCTTCTTAAAATTTTATTTGACGTTGGGAAATAGAAAGAGAGAAGCCACGCCCTTCTCAGATATATAAAGACCCACACAGATGGACACTGAGACAGAGGAAAATTATTAGCTCCACCAAACACAGTGTGTAGAGCGTGTAAAATTATTAAAGAGGTTTTACATTCAAAATTAAAATTTTAGACACACAATAAAAAAATATTTATGTGTGTTATTTAAACTCCACCATATAAGAGTGTTGAGAACTCATTCAGAGCAGTCTCCACTGGGATCAAAATTAGTAAGAACGTTGCTCAACACGAAGAATGACATGGAGCACTCGTTTTAGAACTGGTTTCCACTGAAAAAGAGACATTAAAGACCCACCTAAAAATCTCCTATCGGCCCAAAATAGGGAAAGTAAGTATAGGATGGATTTTTAAGGGAGATCTCACGTCCAAAATAGGATGGAGGCACACTTTGGGACGGTGTGTTATGGTCTTATGTCAGGAACACAGTGTAGAAAACCGTTCTGGTATTAGTCTCTGTCATTGGACGATGTTGAATGTCCTTCTGAAAATTTTGGAATAGTGTTGGGCCCAATTTGAGTCAGTCTCCACAAGAAGAACGGTGTTGAGTCCTCTTTAATAATTCCAAAAATCAAGCCTCGCCTGAAGAAGACACGAAAAGCTGTCGAAACGTCGCGTGATACAGGCTTACAGACCAAGTCTTCTCTCGAACACCAGCATAACATCATCTGGAAACCTTTATTGTGGATGGTGATTGAAGTAGATCCATTTAGATCCTCTCACCTGAACACAAACCCTAACCCCAACGTCACAAACCCTGCAAAAAGCAGCCCTAAGCTCACTAACCACAAATGTGGATTTATTTACCAAAAAGGGAATTAGTGTGAGTGCTTGTGCATACTATTTTGGGCTTTTGGTGTGATAATGGGAACTTACCTGAGGCGGCCAGTTGAACGATGGCCAGTGCTTCCAAGTTGGACCTTGGGTCTGGCTTTGGCCTAACTCTAACCTAACCTAGCGAGTGCCTCGCTCTCTGGACCTTGAAAAGTGTGGTTTGCATTATTGTGCTAATGGTTTCATAATGGTATTACAAGTAAAATGCAAAAATATGCTTCTTAAAATTTTATTTGACGTTGGGAAATAGAAAGAGAGAAGCCACGCCCTTCTCAGATATATAAAGACCCACACAGATGGACACTGAGACAGAGGAAAATTATTAGCTCCACCAAACACAGTGTGTAGAGCGTGTAAAATTATTAAAGAGGTTTTACATTCAAAATTAAAATTTTAGACACACAATAAAAAAATATTTATGTGTGTTATTTAAACTCCACCATATAAGAGTGTTGAGAACTCATTCAGAGCAGTCTCCACTGGGATCAAAATTAGTAAGAACGTTGCTCAACACGAAGAATGACATGGAGCACTCGTTTTAGAACTGGTTTCCACTGAAAAAGAGACATTAAAGACCCACCTAAAAATCTCCTATCGGCCCAAAATAGGGAAAGTAAGTATAGGATGGATTTTTAAGGGAGATCTCACGTCCAAAATAGGATGGAGGCACACTTTGGGACGGTGTGTGTTATGGTCTTATGTCAGGAACACAGTGTAGAAAACCGTTCTGGTATTAGTCTCTGTCATTGGACGATGTTGAATGTCCTTCTGAAAATTTTGGAATAGTGTTGGGCCCAATTTGAGTCAGTCTCCACAAGAAGAACGGTGTTGAGTCCTCTTTAATAATTCCAAAAATCAAGCCTCGCCTGAAGAAGACACGAAAAGCTGTCGAAACGTCGCGTGATACAGGCTTACAGACCAAGTCTTCTCTCGAACACCAGCATAACATCATCTGGAAACCTTTATTGTGGATGGTGATTGAAGTAGATCCATTTAGATCCTCTCACCTGAACACAAACCCTAACCCCAACGTCACAAACCCTGCAAAAAGCAGCCCTAAGCTCACTAACCACAAATGTGGATTTATTTACCAAAAAGGGAATTAGTGTGAGTGCTTGTGCATACTATTTTGGGCTTTTGGTGTGATAATGGGAACTTACCTGAGGCGGCCAGTTGAACGATGGCCAGTGCTTCCAAGTTGGACCTTGGGTCTGGCTTTGGCCTAACTCTAACCTAACCTAGCGAGTGCCTCGCTCTCTGGACCTTGAAAAGTGTGGTTTGCATTATTGTGCTAATGGTTTCATAATGGTATTACAAGTAAAATGCAAAAATATGCTTCTTAAAATTTTATTTGACGTTGGGAAATAGAAAGAGAGAAGCCACGCCCTTCTCAGATATATAAAGACCCACACAGATGGACACTGAGACAGAGGAAAATTATTAGCTCCACCAAACACAGTGTGTAGAGCGTGTAAAATTATTAAAGAGGTTTTACATTCAAAATTAAAATTTTAGACACACAATAAAAAAATATTTATGTGTGTTATTTAAACTCCACCATATAAGAGTGTTGAGAACTCATTCAGAGCAGTCTCCACTGGGATCAAAATTAGTAAGAACGTTGCTCAACACGAAGAATGACATGGAGCACTCGTTTTAGAACTGGTTTCCACTGAAAAAGAGACATTAAAGACCCACCTAAAAATCTCCTATCGGCCCAAAATAGGGAAAGTAAGTATAGGATGGATTTTTAAGGGAGATCTCACGTCCAAAATAGGATGGAGGCACACTTTGGGACGGTGTGTTATGGTCTTATGTCAGGAACACAGTGTAGAAAACCGTTCTGGTATTAGTCTCTGTCATTGGACGATGTTGAATGTCCTTCTGAAAATTTTGGAATAGTGTTGGGCCCAATTTGAGTCAGTCTCCACAAGAAGAACGGTGTTGAGTCCTCTTTAATAATTCCAAAAATCAAGCCTCGCCTGAAGAAGACACGAAAAGCTGTCGAAACGTCGCGTGATACAGGCTTACAGACCAAGTCTTCTCTCGAACACCAGCATAACATCATCTGGAAACCTTTATTGTGGATGGTGATTGAAGTAGATCCATTTAGATCCTCTCACCTGAACACAAACCCTAACCCCAACGTCACAAACCCTGCAAAAAGCAGCCCTAAGCTCACTAACCACAAATGTGGATTTATTTACCAAAAAGGGAATTAGTGTGAGTGCTTGTGCATACTATTTTGGGCTTTTGGTGTGATAATGGGAACTTACCTGAGGCGGCCAGTTGAACGATGGCCAGTGCTTCCAAGTTGGACCTTGGGTCTGGCTTTGGCCTAACTCTAACCTAACCTAGCGAGTGCCTCGCTCTCTGGACCTTGAAAAGTGTGGTTTGCATTATTGTGCTAATGGTTTCATAATGGTATTACAAGTAAAATGCAAAAATATGCTTCTTAAAATTTTATTTGACGTTGGGAAATAGAAAGAGAGAAGCCACGCCCTTCTCAGATATATAAAGACCCACACAGATGGACACTGAGACAGAGGAAAATTATTAGCTCCACCAAACACAGTGTGTAGAGCGTGTAAAATTATTAAAGAGGTTTTACATTCAAAATTAAAATTTTAGACACACAATAAAAAAATATTTATGTGTGTTATTTAAACTCCACCATATAAGAGTTGTTGAGAACTCATTCAGAGCAGTCTCCACTGGGATCAAAATTAGTAAGAACGTTGCTCAACACGAAGAATGACATGGAGCACTCGTTTTAGAACTGGTTTCCACTGAAAAAGAGACATTAAAGACCCACCTAAAAATCTCCTATCGGCCCAAAATAGGGAAAGTAAGTATAGGATGGATTTTTAAGGGAGATCTCACGTCCAAAATAGGATGGAGGCACACTTTGGGACGGTGTGTTATGGTCTTATGTCAGGAACACAGTGTAGAAAACCGTTCTGGTATTAGTCTCTGTCATTGGACGATGTTGAATGTCCTTCTGAAAATTTTGGAATAGTGTTGGGCCCAATTTGAGTCAGTCTCCACAAGAAGAACGGTGTTGAGTCCTCTTTAATAATTCCAAAAATCAAGCCTCGCCTGAAGAAGACACGAAAAGCTGTCGAAACGTCGCGTGATACAGGCTTACAGACCAAGTCTTCTCTCGAACACCAGCATAACATCATCTGGAAACCTTTATTGTGGATGGTGATTGAAGTAGATCCATTTAGATCCTCTCACCTGAACACAAACCCTAACCCCAACGTCACAAACCCTGCAAAAAGCAGCCCTAAGCTCACTAACCACAAATGTGGATTTATTTACCAAAAAGGGAATTAGTGTGAGTGCTTGTGCATACTATTTTGGGCTTTTGGTGTGATAATGGGAACTTACCTGAGGCGGCCAGTTGAACGATGGCCAGTGCTTCCAAGTTGGACCTTGGGTCTGGCTTTGGCCTAACTCTAACCTAACCTAGCGAGTGCCTCGCTCTCTGGACCTTGAAAAGTGTGGTTTGCATTATTGTGCTAATGGTTTCATAATGGTATTACAAGTAAAATGCAAAAATATGCTTCTTAAAATTTTATTTGACGTTGGGAAATAGAAAGAGAGAAGCCACGCCCTTCTCAGATATATAAAGACCCACACAGATGGACACTGAGACAGAGGAAAATTATTAGCTCCACCAAACACAGTGTGTAGAGCGTGTAAAATTATTAAAGAGGTTTTACATTCAAAATTAAAATTTTAGACACACAATAAAAAAATATTTATGTGTGTTATTTAAACTCCACCATATAAGAGTGTTGAGAACTCATTCAGAGCAGTCTCCACTGGGATCAAAATTAGTAAGAACGTTGCTCAACACGAAGAATGACATGGAGCACTCGTTTTAGAACTGGTTTCCACTGAAAAAGAGACATTAAAGACCCACCTAAAAATCTCCTATCGGCCCAAAATAGGGAAAGTAAGTATAGGATGGATTTTTAAGGGAGATCTCACGTCCAAAATAGGATGGAGGCACACTTTGGGACGGTGTGTTATGGTCTTATGTCAGGAACACAGTGTAGAAAACCGTTCTGGTATTAGTCTCTGTCATTGGACGATGTTGAAATGTCCTTCTGAAAATTTTGGAATAGTGTTGGGCCCAATTTGAGTCAGTCTCCACAAGAAGAACGGTGTTGAGTCCTCTTTAATAATTCCAAAAATCAAGCCTCGCCTGAAGAAGACACGAAAAGCTGTCGAAACGTCGCGTGATACAGGCTTACAGACCAAGTCTTCTCTCGAACACCAGCATAACATCATCTGGAAACCTTTATTGTGGATGGTGATTGAAGTAGATCCATTTAGATCCTCTCACCTGAACACAAACCCTAACCCCAACGTCACAAACCCTGCAAAAAGCAGCCCTAAGCTCACTAACCACAAATGTGGATTTATTTACCAAAAAGGGAATTAGTGTGAGTGCTTGTGCATACTATTTTGGGCTTTTGGTGTGATAATGGGAACTTACCTGAGGCGGCCAGTTGAACGATGGCCAGTGCTTCCAAGTTGGACCTTGGGTCTGGCTTTGGCCTAACTCTAACCTAACCTAGCGAGTGCCTCGCTCTCTGGACCTTGAAAAGTGTGGTTTGCATTATTGTGCTAATGGTTTCATAATGGTATTACAAGTAAAATGCAAAAATATGCTTCTTAAAATTTTATTTGACGTTGGGAAATAGAAAGAGAGAAGCCACGCCCTTCTCAGATATATAAAGACCCACACAGATGGACACTGAGACAGAGGAAAATTATTAGCTCCACCAAACACAGTGTGTAGAGCGTGTAAAATTATTAAAGAGGTTTTACATTCAAAATTAAAATTTTAGACACACAATAAAAAAATATTTATGTGTGTTATTTAAACTCCACCATATAAGAGTGTTGAGAACTCATTCAGAGCAGTCTCCACTGGGATCAAAATTAGTAAGAACGTTGCTCAACACGAAGAATGACATGGAGCACTCGTTTTAGAACTGGTTTCCACTGAAAAAGAGACATTAAAGACCCACCTAAAAATCTCCTATCGGCCCAAAATAGGGAAAGTAAGTATAGGATGGATTTTTAAGGGAGATCTCACGTCCAAAATAGGATGGAGGCACACTTTGGGACGGTGTGTTATGGTCTTATGTCAGGAACACAGTGTAGAAAACCGTTCTGGTATTAGTCTCTGTCATTGGACGATGTTGAATGTCCTTCTGAAAATTTTGGAATAGTGTTGGGCCCAATTTGAGTCAGTCTCCACAAGAAGAACGGTGTTGAGTCCTCTTTAATAATTCCAAAAATCAAGCCTCGCCTGAAGAAGACACGAAAAGCTGTCGAAACGTCGCGTGATACAGGCTTACAGACCAAGTCTTCTCTCGAACACCAGCATAACATCATCTGGAAACCTTTATTGTGGATGGTGATTGAAGTAGATCCATTTAGATCCTCTCACCTGAACACAAACCCTAACCCCAACGTCACAAACCCTGCAAAAAGCAGCCCTAAGCTCACTAACCACAAATGTGGATTTATTTACCAAAAAGGGAATTAGTGTGAGTGCTTGTGCATACTATTTTGGGCTTTTGGTGTGATAATGGGAACTTACCTGAGGCGGCCAGTTGAACGATGGCCAGTGCTTCCAAGTTGGACCTTGGGTCTGGCTTTGGCCTAACTCTAACCTAACCTAGCGAGTGCCTCGCTCTCTGGACCTTGAAAAGTGTGGTTTGCATTATTGTGCTAATGGTTTCATAATGGTATTACAAGTAAAATGCAAAAATATGCTTCTTAAAATTTTATTTGACGTTGGGAAATAGAAAGAGAGAAGCCACGCCCTTCTCAGATATATAAAGACCCACACAGATGGACACTGAGACAGAGGAAAATTATTAGCTCCACCAAACACAGTGTGTAGAGCGTGTAAAATTATTAAAGAGGTTTTACATTCAAAATTAAAATTTTAGACACACAATAAAAAAATATTTATGTGTGTTATTTAAACTCCACCATATAAGAGTGTTGAGAACTCATTCAGAGCAGTCTCCACTGGGATCAAAATTAGTAAGAACGTTGCTCAACACGAAGAATGACATGGAGCACTCGTTTTAGAACTGGTTTCCACTGAAAAAGAGACATTAAAGACCCACCTAAAAATCTCCTATCGGCCCAAAATAGGGAAAGTAAGTATAGGATGGATTTTTAAGGGAGATCTCACGTCCAAAATAGGATGGAGGCACACTTTGGGACGGTGTGTTATGGTCTTATGTCAGGAACACAGTGTAGAAAACCGTTCTGGTATTAGTCTCTGTCATTGGACGATGTTGAATGTCCTTCTGAAAATTTTGGAATAGTGTTGGGCCCAATTTGAGTCAGTCTCCACAAGAAGAACGGTGTTGAGTCCTCTTTAATAATTCCAAAAATCAAGCCTCGCCTGAAGAAGACACGAAAAGCTGTCGAAACGTCGCGTGATACAGGCTTACAGACCAAGTCTTCTCTCGAACACCAGCATAACATCATCTGGAAACCTTTATTGTGGATGGTGATTGAAGTAGATCCATTTAGATCCTCTCACCTGAACACAAACCCTAACCCCAACGTCACAAACCCTGCAAAAAGCAGCCCTAAGCTCACTAACCACAAATGTGGATTTATTTACCAAAAAGGGAATTAGTGTGAGTGCTTGTGCATACTATTTTGGGCTTTTGGTGTGATAATGGGAACTTACCTGAGGCGGCCAGTTGAACGATGGCCAGTGCTTCCAAGTTGGACCTTGGGTCTGGCTTTGGCCTAACTCTAACCTAACCTAGCGAGTGCCTCGCTCTCTGGACCTTGAAAAGTGTGGTTTGCATTATTGTGCTAATGGTTTCATAATGGTATTACAAGTAAAATGCAAAAATATGCTTCTTAAAATTTTATTTGACGTTGGGAAATAGAAAGAGAGAAGCCACGCCCTTCTCAGATATATAAAGACCCACACAGATGGACACTGAGACAGAGGAAAATTATTAGCTCCACCAAACACAGTGTGTAGAGCGTGTAAAATTATTAAAGAGGTTTTACATTCAAAATTAAAATTTTAGACACACAATAAAAAAATATTTATGTGTGTTATTTAAACTCCACCATATAAGAGTGTTGAGAACTCATTCAGAGCAGTCTCCACTGGGATCAAAATTAGTAAGAACGTTGCTCAACACGAAGAATGACATGGAGCACTCGTTTTAGAACTGGTTTCCACTGAAAAAGAGACATTAAAGACCCACCTAAAAATCTCCTATCGGCCCAAAATAGGGAAAGTAAGTATAGGATGGATTTTTAAGGGAGATCTCACGTCCAAAATAGGATGGAGGCACACTTTGGGACGGTGTGTTATGGTCTTATGTCAGGAACACAGTGTAGAAAACCGTTCTGGTATTAGTCTCTGTCATTGGACGATGTTGAATGTCCTTCTGAAAATTTTGGAATAGTGTTGGGCCCAATTTGAGTCAGTCTCCACAAGAAGAACGGTGTTGAGTCCTCTTTAATAATTCCAAAAATCAAGCCTCGCCTGAAGAAGACACGAAAAGCTGTCGAAACGTCGCGTGATACAGGCTTACAGACCAAGTCTTCTCTCGAACACCAGCATAACATCATCTGGAAACCTTTATTGTGGATGGTGATTGAAGTAGATCCATTTAGATCCTCTCACCTGAACACAAACCCTAACCCCAACGTCACAAACCCTGCAAAAAGCAGCCCTAAGCTCACTAACCACAAATGTGGATTTATTTACCAAAAAGGGAATTAGTGTGAGTGCTTGTGCATACTATTTTGGGCTTTTGGTGTGATAATGGGAACTTACCTGAGGCGGCCAGTTGAACGATGGCCAGTGCTTCCAAGTTGGACCTTGGGTCTGGCTTTGGCCTAACTCTAACCTAACCTAGCGAGTGCCTCGCTCTCTGGACCTTGAAAAGTGTGGTTTGCATTATTGTGCTAATGGTTTCATAATGGTATTACAAGTAAAATGCAAAAATATGCTTCTTAAAATTTTATTTGACGTTGGGAAATAGAAAGAGAGAAGCCACGCCCTTCTCAGATATATAAAGACCCACACAGATGGACACTGAGACAGAGGAAAATTATTAGCTCCACCAAACACAGTGTGTAGAGCGTGTAAAATTATTAAAGAGGTTTTACATTCAAAATTAAAATTTTAGACACACAATAAAAAAATATTTATGTGTGTTATTTAAACTCCACCATATAAGAGTGTTGAGAACTCATTCAGAGCAGTCTCCACTGGGATCAAAATTAGTAAGAACGTTGCTCAACACGAAGAATGACATGGAGCACTCGTTTTAGAACTGGTTTCCACTGAAAAAGAGACATTAAAGACCCACCTAAAAATCTCCTATCGGCCCAAAATAGGGAAAGTAAGTATAGGATGGATTTTTAAGGGAGATCTCACGTCCAAAATAGGATGGAGGCACACTTTGGGACGGTGTGTGTTATGGTCTTATGTCAGGAACACAGTGTAGAAAACCGTTCTGGTATTAGTCTCTGTCATTGGACGATGTTGAATGTCCTTCTGAAAATTTTGGAATAGTGTTGGGCCCAATTTGAGTCAGTCTCCACAAGAAGAACGGTGTTGAGTCCTCTTTAATAATTCCAAAAATCAAGCCTCGCCTGAAGAAGACACGAAAAGCTGTCGAAACGTCGCGTGATACAGGCTTACAGACCAAGTCTTCTCTCGAACACCAGCATAACATCATCTGGAAACCTTTATTGTGGATGGTGATTGAAGTAGATCCATTTAGATCCTCTCACCTGAACACAAACCCTAACCCCAACGTCACAAACCCTGCAAAAAGCAGCCCTAAGCTCACTAACCACAAATGTGGATTTATTTACCAAAAAGGGAATTAGTGTGAGTGCTTGTGCATACTATTTTGGGCTTTTGGTGTGATAATGGGAACTTACCTGAGGCGGCCAGTTGAACGATGGCCAGTGCTTCCAAGTTGGACCTTGGGTCTGGCTTTGGCCTAACTCTAACCTAACCTAGCGAGTGCCTCGCTCTCTGGACCTTGAAAAGTGTGGTTTGCATTATTGTGCTAATGGTTTCATAATGGTATTACAAGTAAAATGCAAAAATATGCTTCTTAAAATTTTATTTGACGTTGGGAAATAGAAAGAGAGAAGCCACGCCCTTCTCAGATATATAAAGACCCACACAGATGGACACTGAGACAGAGGAAAATTATTAGCTCCACCAAACACAGTGTGTAGAGCGTGTAAAATTATTAAAGAGGTTTTACATTCAAAATTAAAATTTTAGACACACAATAAAAAAATATTTATGTGTGTTATTTAAACTCCACCATATAAGAGTGTTGAGAACTCATTCAGAGCAGTCTCCACTGGGATCAAAATTAGTAAGAACGTTGCTCAACACGAAGAATGACATGGAGCACTCGTTTTAGAACTGGTTTCCACTGAAAAAGAGACATTAAAGACCCACCTAAAAATCTCCTATCGGCCCAAAATAGGGAAAGTAAGTATAGGATGGATTTTTAAGGGAGATCTCACGTCCAAAATAGGATGGAGGCACACTTTGGGACGGTGTGTGTTATGGTCTTATGTCAGGAACACAGTGTAGAAAACCGTTCTGGTATTAGTCTCTGTCATTGGACGATGTTGAATGTCCTTCTGAAAATTTTGGAATAGTGTTGGGCCCAATTTGAGTCAGTCTCCACAAGAAGAACGGTGTTGAGTCCTCTTTAATAATTCCAAAAATCAAGCCTCGCCTGAAGAAGACACGAAAAGCTGTCGAAACGTCGCGTGATACAGGCTTACAGACCAAGTCTTCTCTCGAACACCAGCATAACATCATCTGGAAACCTTTATTGTGGATGGTGATTGAAGTAGATCCATTTAGATCCTCTCACCTGAACACAAACCCTAACCCCAACGTCACAAACCCTGCAAAAAGCAGCCCTAAGCTCACTAACCACAAATGTGGATTTATTTACCAAAAAGGGAATTAGTGTGAGTGCTTGTGCATACTATTTTGGGCTTTTGGTGTGATAATGGGAACTTACCTGAGGCGGCCAGTTGAACGATGGCCAGTGCTTCCAAGTTGGACCTTGGGTCTGGCTTTGGCCTAACTCTAACCTAACCTAGCGAGTGCCTCGCTCTCTGGACCTTGAAAAGTGTGGTTTGCATTATTGTGCTAATGGTTTCATAATGGTATTACAAGTAAAATGCAAAAATATGCTTCTTAAAATTTTATTTGACGTTGGGAAATAGAAAGAGAGAAGCCACGCCCTTCTCAGATATATAAAGACCCACACAGATGGACACTGAGACAGAGGAAAATTATTAGCTCCACCAAACACAGTGTGTAGAGCGTGTAAAATTATTAAAGAGGTTTTACATTCAAAATTAAAATTTTAGACACACAATAAAAAAATATTTATGTGTGTTATTTAAACTCCACCATATAAGAGTGTTGAGAACTCATTCAGAGCAGTCTCCACTGGGATCAAAATTAGTAAGAACGTTGCTCAACACGAAGAATGACATGGAGCACTCGTTTTAGAACTGGTTTCCACTGAAAAAGAGACATTAAAGACCCACCTAAAAATCTCCTATCGGCCCAAAATAGGGAAAGTAAGTATAGGATGGATTTTTAAGGGAGATCTCACGTCCAAAATAGGATGGAGGCACACTTTGGGACGGTGTGTTATGGTCTTATGTCAGGAACACAGTGTAGAAAACCGTTCTGGTATTAGTCTCTGTCATTGGACGATGTTGAATGTCCTTCTGAAAATTTTGGAATAGTGTTGGGCCCAATTTGAGTCAGTCTCCACAAGAAGAACGGTGTTGAGTCCTCTTTAATAATTCCAAAAATCAAGCCTCGCCTGAAGAAGACACGAAAAGCTGTCGAAACGTCGCGTGATACAGGCTTACAGACCAAGTCTTCTCTCGAACACCAGCATAACATCATCTGGAAACCTTTATTGTGGATGGTGATTGAAGTAGATCCATTTAGATCCTCTCACCTGAACACAAACCCTAACCCCAACGTCACAAACCCTGCAAAAAGCAGCCCTAAGCTCACTAACCACAAATGTGGATTTATTTACCAAAAAGGGAATTAGTGTGAGTGCTTGTGCATACTATTTTGGGCTTTTGGTGTGATAATGGGAACTTACCTGAGGCGGCCAGTTGAACGATGGCCAGTGCTTCCAAGTTGGACCTTGGGTCTGGCTTTGGCCTAACTCTAACCTAACCTAGCGAGTGCCTCGCTCTCTGGACCTTGAAAAGTGTGGTTTGCATTATTGTGCTAATGGTTTCATAATGGTATTACAAGTAAAATGCAAAAATATGCTTCTTAAAATTTTATTTGACGTTGGGAAATAGAAAGAGAGAAGCCACGCCCTTCTCAGATATATAAAGACCCACACAGATGGACACTGAGACAGAGGAAAATTATTAGCTCCACCAAACACAGTGTGTAGAGCGTGTAAAATTATTAAAGAGGTTTTACATTCAAAATTAAAATTTTAGACACACAATAAAAAAATATTTATGTGTGTTATTTAAACTCCACCATATAAGAGTGTTGAGAACTCATTCAGAGCAGTCTCCACTGGGATCAAAATTAGTAAGAACGTTGCTCAACACGAAGAATGACATGGAGCACTCGTTTTAGAACTGGTTTCCACTGAAAAAGAGACATTAAAGACCCACCTAAAAATCTCCTATCGGCCCAAAATAGGGAAAGTAAGTATAGGATGGATTTTTAAGGGAGATCTCACGTCCAAAATAGGATGGAGGCACACTTTGGGACGGTGTGTTATGGTCTTATGTCAGGAACACAGTGTAGAAAACCGTTCTGGTATTAGTCTCTGTCATTGGACGATGTTGAATGTCCTTCTGAAAATTTTGGAATAGTGTTGGGCCCAATTTGAGTCAGTCTCCACAAGAAGAACGGTGTTGAGTCCTCTTTAATAATTCCAAAAATCAAGCCTCGCCTGAAGAAGACACGAAAAGCTGTCGAAACGTCGCGTGATACAGGCTTACAGACCAAGTCTTCTCTCGAACACCAGCATAACATCATCTGGAAACCTTTATTGTGGATGGTGATTGAAGTAGATCCATTTAGATCCTCTCACCTGAACACAAACCCTAACCCCAACGTCACAAACCCTGCAAAAAGCAGCCCTAAGCTCACTAACCACAAATGTGGATTTATTTACCAAAAAGGGAATTAGTGTGAGTGCTTGTGCATACTATTTTGGGCTTTTGGTGTGATAATGGGAACTTACCTGAGGCGGCCAGTTGAACGATGGCCAGTGCTTCCAAGTTGGACCTTGGGTCTGGCTTTGGCCTAACTCTAACCTAACCTAGCGAGTGCCTCGCTCTCTGGACCTTGAAAAGTGTGGTTTGCATTATTGTGCTAATGGTTTCATAATGGTATTACAAGTAAAATGCAAAAATATGCTTCTTAAAATTTTATTTGACGTTGGGAAATAGAAAGAGAGAAGCCACGCCCTTCTCAGATATATAAAGACCCACACAGATGGACACTGAGACAGAGGAAAATTATTAGCTCCACCAAACACAGTGTGTAGAGCGTGTAAAATTATTAAAGAGGTTTTACATTCAAAATTAAAATTTTAGACACACAATAAAAAAATATTTATGTGTGTTATTTAAACTCCACCATATAAGAGTGTTGAGAACTCATTCAGAGCAGTCTCCACTGGGATCAAAATTAGTAAGAACGTTGCTCAACACGAAGAATGACATGGAGCACTCGTTTTAGAACTGGTTTCCACTGAAAAAGAGACATTAAAGACCCACCTAAAAATCTCCTATCGGCCCAAAATAGGGAAAGTAAGTATAGGATGGATTTTTAAGGGAGATCTCACGTCCAAAATAGGATGGAGGCACACTTTGGGACGGTGTGTTATGGTCTTATGTCAGGAACACAGTGTAGAAAACCGTTCTGGTATTAGTCTCTGTCATTGGACGATGTTGAAATGTCCTTCTGAAAATTTTGGAATAGTGTTGGGCCCAATTTGAGTCAGTCTCCACAAGAAGAACGGTGTTGAGTCCTCTTTAATAATTCCAAAAATCAAGCCTCGCCTGAAGAAGACACGAAAAGCTGTCGAAACGTCGCGTGATACAGGCTTACAGACCAAGTCTTCTCTCGAACACCAGCATAACATCATCTGGAAACCTTTATTGTGGATGGTGATTGAAGTAGATCCATTTAGATCCTCTCACCTGAACACAAACCCTAACCCCAACGTCACAAACCCTGCAAAAAGCAGCCCTAAGCTCACTAACCACAAATGTGGATTTATTTACCAAAAAGGGAATTAGTGTGAGTGCTTGTGCATACTATTTTGGGCTTTTGGTGTGATAATGGGAACTTACCTGAGGCGGCCAGTTGAACGATGGCCAGTGCTTCCAAGTTGGACCTTGGGTCTGGCTTTGGCCTAACTCTAACCTAACCTAGCGAGTGCCTCGCTCTCTGGACCTTGAAAAGTGTGGTTTGCATTATTGTGCTAATGGTTTCATAATGGTATTACAAGTAAAATGCAAAAATATGCTTCTTAAAATTTTATTTGACGTTGGGAAATAGAAAGAGAGAAGCCACGCCCTTCTCAGATATATAAAGACCCACACAGATGGACACTGAGACAGAGGAAAATTATTAGCTCCACCAAACACAGTGTGTAGAGCGTGTAAAATTATTAAAGAGGTTTTACATTCAAAATTAAAATTTTAGACACACAATAAAAAAATATTTATGTGTGTTATTTAAACTCCACCATATAAGAGTGTTGAGAACTCATTCAGAGCAGTCTCCACTGGGATCAAAATTAGTAAGAACGTTGCTCAACACGAAGAATGACATGGAGCACTCGTTTTAGAACTGGTTTCCACTGAAAAAGAGACATTAAAGACCCACCTAAAAATCTCCTATCGGCCCAAAATAGGGAAAGTAAGTATAGGATGGATTTTTAAGGGAGATCTCACGTCCAAAATAGGATGGAGGCACACTTTGGGACGGTGTGTTATGGTCTTATGTCAGGAACACAGTGTAGAAAACCGTTCTGGTATTAGTCTCTGTCATTGGACGATGTTGAATGTCCTTCTGAAAATTTTGGAATAGTGTTGGGCCCAATTTGAGTCAGTCTCCACAAGAAGAACGGTGTTGAGTCCTCTTTAATAATTCCAAAAATCAAGCCTCGCCTGAAGAAGACACGAAAAGCTGTCGAAACGTCGCGTGATACAGGCTTACAGACCAAGTCTTCTCTCGAACACCAGCATAACATCATCTGGAAACCTTTATTGTGGATGGTGATTGAAGTAGATCCATTTAGATCCTCTCACCTGAACACAAACCCTAACCCCAACGTCACAAACCCTGCAAAAAGCAGCCCTAAGCTCACTAACCACAAATGTGGATTTATTTACCAAAAAGGGAATTAGTGTGAGTGCTTGTGCATACTATTTTGGGCTTTTGGTGTGATAATGGGAACTTACCTGAGGCGGCCAGTTGAACGATGGCCAGTGCTTCCAAGTTGGACCTTGGGTCTGGCTTTGGCCTAACTCTAACCTAACCTAGCGAGTGCCTCGCTCTCTGGACCTTGAAAAGTGTGGTTTGCATTATTGTGCTAATGGTTTCATAATGGTATTACAAGTAAAATGCAAAAATATGCTTCTTAAAATTTTATTTGACGTTGGGAAATAGAAAGAGAGAAGCCACGCCCTTCTCAGATATATAAAGACCCACACAGATGGACACTGAGACAGAGGAAAATTATTAGCTCCACCAAACACAGTGTGTAGAGCGTGTAAAATTATTAAAGAGGTTTTACATTCAAAATTAAAATTTTAGACACACAATAAAAAAATATTTATGTGTGTTATTTAAACTCCACCATATAAGAGTGTTGAGAACTCATTCAGAGCAGTCTCCACTGGGATCAAAATTAGTAAGAACGTTGCTCAACACGAAGAATGACATGGAGCACTCGTTTTAGAACTGGTTTCCACTGAAAAAGAGACATTAAAGACCCACCTAAAAATCTCCTATCGGCCCAAAATAGGGAAAGTAAGTATAGGATGGATTTTTAAGGGAGATCTCACGTCCAAAATAGGATGGAGGCACACTTTGGGACGGTGTGTTATGGTCTTATGTCAGGAACACAGTGTAGAAAACCGTTCTGGTATTAGTCTCTGTCATTGGACGATGTTGAAATGTCCTTCTGAAAATTTTGGAATAGTGTTGGGCCCAATTTGAGTCAGTCTCCACAAGAAGAACGGTGTTGAGTCCTCTTTAATAATTCCAAAAATCAAGCCTCGCCTGAAGAAGACACGAAAAGCTGTCGAAACGTCGCGTGATACAGGCTTACAGACCAAGTCTTCTCTCGAACACCAGCATAACATCATCTGGAAACCTTTATTGTGGATGGTGATTGAAGTAGATCCATTTAGATCCTCTCACCTGAACACAAACCCTAACCCCAACGTCACAAACCCTGCAAAAAGCAGCCCTAAGCTCACTAACCACAAATGTGGATTTATTTACCAAAAAGGGAATTAGTGTGAGTGCTTGTGCATACTATTTTGGGCTTTTGGTGTGATAATGGGAACTTACCTGAGGCGGCCAGTTGAACGATGGCCAGTGCTTCCAAGTTGGACCTTGGGTCTGGCTTTGGCCTAACTCTAACCTAACCTAGCGAGTGCCTCGCTCTCTGGACCTTGAAAAGTGTGGTTTGCATTATTGTGCTAATGGTTTCATAATGGTATTACAAGTAAAATGCAAAAATATGCTTCTTAAAATTTTATTTGACGTTGGGAAATAGAAAGAGAGAAGCCACGCCCTTCTCAGATATATAAAGACCCACACAGATGGACACTGAGACAGAGGAAAATTATTAGCTCCACCAAACACAGTGTGTAGAGCGTGTAAAATTATTAAAGAGGTTTTACATTCAAAATTAAAATTTTAGACACACAATAAAAAAATATTTATGTGTGTTATTTAAACTCCACCATATAAGAGTGTTGAGAACTCATTCAGAGCAGTCTCCACTGGGATCAAAATTAGTAAGAACGTTGCTCAACACGAAGAATGACATGGAGCACTCGTTTTAGAACTGGTTTCCACTGAAAAAGAGACATTAAAGACCCACCTAAAAATCTCCTATCGGCCCAAAATAGGGAAAGTAAGTATAGGATGGATTTTTAAGGGAGATCTCACGTCCAAAATAGGATGGAGGCACACTTTGGGACGGTGTGTTATGGTCTTATGTCAGGAACACAGTGTAGAAAACCGTTCTGGTATTAGTCTCTGTCATTGGACGATGTTGAATGTCCTTCTGAAAATTTTGGAATAGTGTTGGGCCCAATTTGAGTCAGTCTCCACAAGAAGAACGGTGTTGAGTCCTCTTTAATAATTCCAAAAATCAAGCCTCGCCTGAAGAAGACACGAAAAGCTGTCGAAACGTCGCGTGATACAGGCTTACAGACCAAGTCTTCTCTCGAACACCAGCATAACATCATCTGGAAACCTTTATTGTGGATGGTGATTGAAGTAGATCCATTTAGATCCTCTCACCTGAACACAAACCCTAACCCCAACGTCACAAACCCTGCAAAAAGCAGCCCTAAGCTCACTAACCACAAATGTGGATTTATTTACCAAAAAGGGAATTAGTGTGAGTGCTTGTGCATACTATTTTGGGCTTTTGGTGTGATAATGGGAACTTACCTGAGGCGGCCAGTTGAACGATGGCCAGTGCTTCCAAGTTGGACCTTGGGTCTGGCTTTGGCCTAACTCTAACCTAACCTAGCGAGTGCCTCGCTCTCTGGACCTTGAAAAGTGTGGTTTGCATTATTGTGCTAATGGTTTCATAATGGTATTACAAGTAAAATGCAAAAATATGCTTCTTAAAATTTTATTTGACGTTGGGAAATAGAAAGAGAGAAGCCACGCCCTTCTCAGATATATAAAGACCCACACAGATGGACACTGAGACAGAGGAAAATTATTAGCTCCACCAAACACAGTGTGTAGAGCGTGTAAAATTATTAAAGAGGTTTTACATTCAAAATTAAAATTTTAGACACACAATAAAAAAATATTTATGTGTGTTATTTAAACTCCACCATATAAGAGTGTTGAGAACTCATTCAGAGCAGTCTCCACTGGGATCAAAATTAGTAAGAACGTTGCTCAACACGAAGAATGACATGGAGCACTCGTTTTAGAACTGGTTTCCACTGAAAAAGAGACATTAAAGACCCACCTAAAAATCTCCTATCGGCCCAAAATAGGGAAAGTAAGTATAGGATGGATTTTTAAGGGAGATCTCACGTCCAAAATAGGATGGAGGCACACTTTGGGACGGTGTGTTATGGTCTTATGTCAGGAACACAGTGTAGAAAACCGTTCTGGTATTAGTCTCTGTCATTGGACGATGTTGAAATGTCCTTCTGAAAATTTTGGAATAGTGTTGGGCCCAATTTGAGTCAGTCTCCACAAGAAGAACGGTGTTGAGTCCTCTTTAATAATTCCAAAAATCAAGCCTCGCCTGAAGAAGACACGAAAAGCTGTCGAAACGTCGCGTGATACAGGCTTACAGACCAAGTCTTCTCTCGAACACCAGCATAACATCATCTGGAAACCTTTATTGTGGATGGTGATTGAAGTAGATCCATTTAGATCCTCTCACCTGAACACAAACCCTAACCCCAACGTCACAAACCCTGCAAAAAGCAGCCCTAAGCTCACTAACCACAAATGTGGATTTATTTACCAAAAAGGGAATTAGTGTGAGTGCTTGTGCATACTATTTTGGGCTTTTGGTGTGATAATGGGAACTTACCTGAGGCGGCCAGTTGAACGATGGCCAGTGCTTCCAAGTTGGACCTTGGGTCTGGCTTTGGCCTAACTCTAACCTAACCTAGCGAGTGCCTCGCTCTCTGGACCTTGAAAAGTGTGGTTTGCATTATTGTGCTAATGGTTTCATAATGGTATTACAAGTAAAATGCAAAAATATGCTTCTTAAAATTTTATTTGACGTTGGGAAATAGAAAGAGAGAAGCCACGCCCTTCTCAGATATATAAAGACCCACACAGATGGACACTGAGACAGAGGAAAATTATTAGCTCCACCAAACACAGTGTGTAGAGCGTGTAAAATTATTAAAGAGGTTTTACATTCAAAATTAAAATTTTAGACACACAATAAAAAAATATTTATGTGTGTTATTTAAACTCCACCATATAAGAGTGTTGAGAACTCATTCAGAGCAGTCTCCACTGGGATCAAAATTAGTAAGAACGTTGCTCAACACGAAGAATGACATGGAGCACTCGTTTTAGAACTGGTTTCCACTGAAAAAGAGACATTAAAGACCCACCTAAAAATCTCCTATCGGCCCAAAATAGGGAAAGTAAGTATAGGATGGATTTTTAAGGGAGATCTCACGTCCAAAATAGGATGGAGGCACACTTTGGGACGGTGTGTTATGGTCTTATGTCAGGAACACAGTGTAGAAAACCGTTCTGGTATTAGTCTCTGTCATTGGACGATGTTGAATGTCCTTCTGAAAATTTTGGAATAGTGTTGGGCCCAATTTGAGTCAGTCTCCACAAGAAGAACGGTGTTGAGTCCTCTTTAATAATTCCAAAAATCAAGCCTCGCCTGAAGAAGACACGAAAAGCTGTCGAAACGTCGCGTGATACAGGCTTACAGACCAAGTCTTCTCTCGAACACCAGCATAACATCATCTGGAAACCTTTATTGTGGATGGTGATTGAAGTAGATCCATTTAGATCCTCTCACCTGAACACAAACCCTAACCCCAACGTCACAAACCCTGCAAAAAGCAGCCCTAAGCTCACTAACCACAAATGTGGATTTATTTACCAAAAAGGGAATTAGTGTGAGTGCTTGTGCATACTATTTTGGGCTTTTGGTGTGATAATGGGAACTTACCTGAGGCGGCCAGTTGAACGATGGCCAGTGCTTCCAAGTTGGACCTTGGGTCTGGCTTTGGCCTAACTCTAACCTAACCTAGCGAGTGCCTCGCTCTCTGGACCTTGAAAAGTGTGGTTTGCATTATTGTGCTAATGGTTTCATAATGGTATTACAAGTAAAATGCAAAAATATGCTTCTTAAAATTTTATTTGACGTTGGGAAATAGAAAGAGAGAAGCCACGCCCTTCTCAGATATATAAAGACCCACACAGATGGACACTGAGACAGAGGAAAATTATTAGCTCCACCAAACACAGTGTGTAGAGCGTGTAAAATTATTAAAGAGGTTTTACATTCAAAATTAAAATTTTAGACACACAATAAAAAAATATTTATGTGTGTTATTTAAACTCCACCATATAAGAGTGTTGAGAACTCATTCAGAGCAGTCTCCACTGGGATCAAAATTAGTAAGAACGTTGCTCAACACGAAGAATGACATGGAGCACTCGTTTTAGAACTGGTTTCCACTGAAAAAGAGACATTAAAGACCCACCTAAAAATCTCCTATCGGCCCAAAATAGGGAAAGTAAGTATAGGATGGATTTTTAAGGGAGATCTCACGTCCAAAATAGGATGGAGGCACACTTTGGGACGGTGTGTTATGGTCTTATGTCAGGAACACAGTGTAGAAAACCGTTCTGGTATTAGTCTCTGTCATTGGACGATGTTGAAATGTCCTTCTGAAAATTTTGGAATAGTGTTGGGCCCAATTTGAGTCAGTCTCCACAAGAAGAACGGTGTTGAGTCCTCTTTAATAATTCCAAAAATCAAGCCTCGCCTGAAGAAGACACGAAAAGCTGTCGAAACGTCGCGTGATACAGGCTTACAGACCAAGTCTTCTCTCGAACACCAGCATAACATCATCTGGAAACCTTTATTGTGGATGGTGATTGAAGTAGATCCATTTAGATCCTCTCACCTGAACACAAACCCTAACCCCAACGTCACAAACCCTGCAAAAAGCAGCCCTAAGCTCACTAACCACAAATGTGGATTTATTTACCAAAAAGGGAATTAGTGTGAGTGCTTGTGCATACTATTTTGGGCTTTTGGTGTGATAATGGGAACTTACCTGAGGCGGCCAGTTGAACGATGGCCAGTGCTTCCAAGTTGGACCTTGGGTCTGGCTTTGGCCTAACTCTAACCTAACCTAGCGAGTGCCTCGCTCTCTGGACCTTGAAAAGTGTGGTTTGCATTATTGTGCTAATGGTTTCATAATGGTATTACAAGTAAAATGCAAAAATATGCTTCTTAAAATTTTATTTGACGTTGGGAAATAGAAAGAGAGAAGCCACGCCCTTCTCAGATATATAAAGACCCACACAGATGGACACTGAGACAGAGGAAAATTATTAGCTCCACCAAACACAGTGTGTAGAGCGTGTAAAATTATTAAAGAGGTTTTACATTCAAAATTAAAATTTTAGACACACAATAAAAAAATATTTATGTGTGTTATTTAAACTCCACCATATAAGAGTGTTGAGAACTCATTCAGAGCAGTCTCCACTGGGATCAAAATTAGTAAGAACGTTGCTCAACACGAAGAATGACATGGAGCACTCGTTTTAGAACTGGTTTCCACTGAAAAAGAGACATTAAAGACCCACCTAAAAATCTCCTATCGGCCCAAAATAGGGAAAGTAAGTATAGGATGGATTTTTAAGGGAGATCTCACGTCCAAAATAGGATGGAGGCACACTTTGGGACGGTGTGTTATGGTCTTATGTCAGGAACACAGTGTAGAAAACCGTTCTGGTATTAGTCTCTGTCATTGGACGATGTTGAATGTCCTTCTGAAAATTTTGGAATAGTGTTGGGCCCAATTTGAGTCAGTCTCCACAAGAAGAACGGTGTTGAGTCCTCTTTAATAATTCCAAAAATCAAGCCTCGCCTGAAGAAGACACGAAAAGCTGTCGAAACGTCGCGTGATACAGGCTTACAGACCAAGTCTTCTCTCGAACACCAGCATAACATCATCTGGAAACCTTTATTGTGGATGGTGATTGAAGTAGATCCATTTAGATCCTCTCACCTGAACACAAACCCTAACCCCAACGTCACAAACCCTGCAAAAAGCAGCCCTAAGCTCACTAACCACAAATGTGGATTTATTTACCAAAAAGGGAATTAGTGTGAGTGCTTGTGCATACTATTTTGGGCTTTTGGTGTGATAATGGGAACTTACCTGAGGCGGCCAGTTGAACGATGGCCAGTGCTTCCAAGTTGGACCTTGGGTCTGGCTTTGGCCTAACTCTAACCTAACCTAGCGAGTGCCTCGCTCTCTGGACCTTGAAAAGTGTGGTTTGCATTATTGTGCTAATGGTTTCATAATGGTATTACAAGTAAAATGCAAAAATATGCTTCTTAAAATTTTATTTGACGTTGGGAAATAGAAAGAGAGAAGCCACGCCCTTCTCAGATATATAAAGACCCACACAGATGGACACTGAGACAGAGGAAAATTATTAGCTCCACCAAACACAGTGTGTAGAGCGTGTAAAATTATTAAAGAGGTTTTACATTCAAAATTAAAATTTTAGACACACAATAAAAAAATATTTATGTGTGTTATTTAAACTCCACCATATAAGAGTGTTGAGAACTCATTCAGAGCAGTCTTCACTGGGATCAAAATTAGTAAGAACGTTGCTCAACACGAAGAATGACATGGAGCACTCGTTTTAGAACTGGTTTCCACTGAAAAAGAGACATTAAAGACCCACCTAAAAATCTCCTATCGGCCCAAAATAGGGAAAGTAAGTATAGGATGGATTTTTAAGGGAGATCTCACGTCCAAAATAGGATGGAGGCACACTTTGGGACGGTGTGTTATGGTCTTATGTCAGGAACACAGTGTAGAAAACCGTTCTGGTATTAGTCTCTGTCATTGGACGATGTTGAATGTCCTTCTGAAAATTTTGGAATAGTGTTGGGCCCAATTTGAGTCAGTCTCCACAAGAAGAACGGTGTTGAGTCCTCTTTAATAATTCCAAAAATCAAGCCTCGCCTGAAGAAGACACGAAAAGCTGTCGAAACGTCGCGTGATACAGGCTTACAGACCAAGTCTTCTCTCGAACACCAGCATAACATCATCTGGAAACCTTTATTGTGGATGGTGATTGAAGTAGATCCATTTAGATCCTCTCACCTGAACACAAACCCTAACCCCAACGTCACAAACCCTGCAAAAAGCAGCCCTAAGCTCACTAACCACAAATGTGGATTTATTTACCAAAAAGGGAATTAGTGTGAGTGCTTGTGCATACTATTTTGGGCTTTTGGTGTGATAATGGGAACTTACCTGAGGCGGCCAGTTGAACGATGGCCAGTGCTTCCAAGTTGGACCTTGGGTCTGGCTTTGGCCTAACTCTAACCTAACCTAGCGAGTGCCTCGCTCTCTGGACCTTGAAAAGTGTGGTTTGCATTATTGTGCTAATGGTTTCATAATGGTATTACAAGTAAAATGCAAAAATATGCTTCTTAAAATTTTATTTGACGTTGGGAAATAGAAAGAGAGAAGCCACGCCCTTCTCAGATATATAAAGACCCACACAGATGGACACTGAGACAGAGGAAAATTATTAGCTCCACCAAACACAGTGTGTAGAGCGTGTAAAATTATTAAAGAGGTTTTACATTCAAAATTAAAATTTTAGACACACAATAAAAAAATATTTATGTGTGTTATTTAAACTCCACCATATAAGAGTGTTGAGAACTCATTCAGAGCAGTCTCCACTGGGATCAAAATTAGTAAGAACGTTGCTCAACACGAAGAATGACATGGAGCACTCGTTTTAGAACTGGTTTCCACTGAAAAAGAGACATTAAAGACCCACCTAAAAATCTCCTATCGGCCCAAAATAGGGAAAGTAAGTATAGGATGGATTTTTAAGGGAGATCTCACGTCCAAAATAGGATGGAGGCACACTTTGGGACGGTGTGTTATGGTCTTATGTCAGGAACACAGTGTAGAAAACCGTTCTGGTATTAGTCTCTGTCATTGGACGATGTTGAATGTCCTTCTGAAAATTTTGGAATAGTGTTGGGCCCAATTTGAGTCAGTCTCCACAAGAAGAACGGTGTTGAGTCCTCTTTAATAATTCCAAAAATCAAGCCTCGCCTGAAGAAGACACGAAAAGCTGTCGAAACGTCGCGTGATACAGGCTTACAGACCAAGTCTTCTCTCGAACACCAGCATAACATCATCTGGAAACCTTTATTGTGGATGGTGATTGAAGTAGATCCATTTAGATCCTCTCACCTGAACACAAACCCTAACCCCAACGTCACAAACCCTGCAAAAAGCAGCCCTAAGCTCACTAACCACAAATGTGGATTTATTTACCAAAAAGGGAATTAGTGTGAGTGCTTGTGCATACTATTTTGGGCTTTTGGTGTGATAATGGGAACTTACCTGAGGCGGCCAGTTGAACGATGGCCAGTGCTTCCAAGTTGGACCTTGGGTCTGGCTTTGGCCTAACTCTAACCTAACCTAGCGAGTGCCTCGCTCTCTGGACCTTGAAAAGTGTGGTTTGCATTATTGTGCTAATGGTTTCATAATGGTATTACAAGTAAAATGCAAAAATATGCTTCTTAAAATTTTATTTGACGTTGGGAAATAGAAAGAGAGAAGCCACGCCCTTCTCAGATATATAAAGACCCACACAGATGGACACTGAGACAGAGGAAAATTATTAGCTCCACCAAACACAGTGTGTAGAGCGTGTAAAATTATTAAAGAGGTTTTACATTCAAAATTAAAATTTTAGACACACAATAAAAAAATATTTATGTGTGTTATTTAAACTCCACCATATAAGAGTGTTGAGAACTCATTCAGAGCAGTCTCCACTGGGATCAAAATTAGTAAGAACGTTGCTCAACACGAAGAATGACATGGAGCACTCGTTTTAGAACTGGTTTCCACTGAAAAAGAGACATTAAAGACCCACCTAAAAATCTCCTATCGGCCCAAAATAGGGAAAGTAAGTATAGGATGGATTTTTAAGGGAGATCTCACGTCCAAAATAGGATGGAGGCACACTTTGGGACGGTGTGTTATGGTCTTATGTCAGGAACACAGTGTAGAAAACCGTTCTGGTATTAGTCTCTGTCATTGGACGATGTTGAATGTCCTTCTGAAAATTTTGGAATAGTGTTGGGCCCAATTTGAGTCAGTCTCCACAAGAAGAACGGTGTTGAGTCCTCTTTAATAATTCCAAAAATCAAGCCTCGCCTGAAGAAGACACGAAAAGCTGTCGAAACGTCGCGTGATACAGGCTTACAGACCAAGTCTTCTCTCGAACACCAGCATAACATCATCTGGAAACCTTTATTGTGGATGGTGATTGAAGTAGATCCATTTAGATCCTCTCACCTGAACACAAACCCTAACCCCAACGTCACAAACCCTGCAAAAAGCAGCCCTAAGCTCACTAACCACAAATGTGGATTTATTTACCAAAAAGGGAATTAGTGTGAGTGCTTGTGCATACTATTTTGGGCTTTTGGTGTGATAATGGGAACTTACCTGAGGCGGCCAGTTGAACGATGGCCAGTGCTTCCAAGTTGGACCTTGGGTCTGGCTTTGGCCTAACTCTAACCTAACCTAGCGAGTGCCTCGCTCTCTGGACCTTGAAAAGTGTGGTTTGCATTATTGTGCTAATGGTTTCATAATGGTATTACAAGTAAAATGCAAAAATATGCTTCTTAAAATTTTATTTGACGTTGGGAAATAGAAAGAGAGAAGCCACGCCCTTCTCAGATATATAAAGACCCACACAGATGGACACTGAGACAGAGGAAAATTATTAGCTCCACCAAACACAGTGTGTAGAGCGTGTAAAATTATTAAAGAGGTTTTACATTCAAAATTAAAATTTTAGACACACAATAAAAAAATATTTATGTGTGTTATTTAAACTCCACCATATAAGAGTGTTGAGAACTCATTCAGAGCAGTCTCCACTGGGATCAAAATTAGTAAGAACGTTGCTCAACACGAAGAATGACATGGAGCACTCGTTTTAGAACTGGTTTCCACTGAAAAAGAGACATTAAAGACCCACCTAAAAATCTCCTATTGGCCCAAAATAGGGAAAGTAAGTATAGGATGGATTTTTAAGGGAGATCTCACGTCCAAAATAGGATGGAGGCACACTTTGGGACGGTGTGTTATGGTCTTATGTCAGGAACACAGTGTAGAAAACCGTTCTGGTATTAGTCTCTGTCATTGGACGATGTTGAATGTCCTTCTGAAAATTTTGGAATAGTGTTGGGCCCAATTTGAGTCAGTCTCCACAAGAAGAACGGTGTTGAGTCCTCTTTAATAATTCCAAAAATCAAGCCTCGCCTGAAGAAGACACGAAAAGCTGTCGAAACGTCGCGTGATACAGGCTTACAGACCAAGTCTTCTCTCGAACACCAGCATAACATCATCTGGAAACCTTTATTGTGGATGGTGATTGAAGTAGATCCATTTAGATCCTCTCACCTGAACACAAACCCTAACCCCAACGTCACAAACCCTGCAAAAAGCAGCCCTAAGCTCACTAACCACAAATGTGGATTTATTTACCAAAAAGGGAATTAGTGTGAGTGCTTGTGCATACTATTTTGGGCTTTTGGTGTGATAATGGGAACTTACCTGAGGCGGCCAGTTGAACGATGGCCAGTGCTTCCAAGTTGGACCTTGGGTCTGGCTTTGGCCTAACTCTAACCTAACCCTAACCCTAACAACTATAGGGCCTCAGAGTTTATATCCCCTCACCCAACTCCTTCTCTAACCCCAAGGTCACAAGAGCCAACGCCTAACCCCAAGTCAGGAACCCTGGGCGTACTAACCCTAATGGGCATAACCCTGTGTTATACACCACAGTTTTATTGATAGGGTCTATTGACCCCTAAATTATTGACAACATTAATATAGATAGGGTCTTCGGTCCCCTAATAATGCAATAATATAATAATATAATATAGGAGTGGTACTATTAACATACGGCTATAAGCTATATACATTCACATAACCTTACAGGCCAATGGTTGTAGTGGTCCTTTAATTAATGTTTACTACTATTATTATGGATAGGGTCTATGGACCCCTAATTATACATATAGGATTGGCACTAAACCCAAGGTAGGGCTAACATATTATTAATATAATAGATATTTATGGGCACCATCCATTTAAACGTTTGACATTGGGAATGACAAATATATGTTGACCTTTTGCCCTTACTTTCTCCCTATAGGGATCATTGGTTAAATTGTCATGTTAGGTCGTACATGCTGGCATTTATGTTGAGTTATGGTCTGGTTTCCCTGGAGGATGTTCAGGTTTTTGTTTATTATTTATTTTTTATTTTTTATTTATTATTTGTTTCATTAATATTTCACAGATTGTGTTTCTCCACCTTGAAACCTGTTCCATATATATGGGGATGAATGGAGGGAGGGTGAGCTTTGTTGTTCCTGGTGTGTTGGTTGGGAGCTGGGGGTGGCCAGTTGGGTGATGGCCAGCACATAACCGGGCCTGGATTTTCTGGACCCTGGTCTATCCTCTTCCTAACCCAGTCAGTGCCTCATCCTCTGGGCCCCTGGCTCTTTTCTGATGCGCCTGGGATGGTGGATGCCTCTCTCTTCCCTTCTATTCACTTAACAAAAAAATTTTTTTAATCCTTATTAGCACATTCTGCTTTGGGATTTCTCTAGAAATATAGTAATGGAGTGACATGTTGAATCCAGAGTGCTGGAGACTTTCCTCGGTATTGCAGTGTGAGGTTCCCCTTATAACCCTCTCCATAATTCTATTAATCACGCTGATTTTTACTACTATATCTGATGGTAGGAATCTTAATAATTAAAACCAAAAGTAAGGGACTAATGTCAAAATTTGACTGGATTTGCACATAGGGGTTTGATTCAGCTGCTCCAGAGAAGTCCTTTTGAGCCATGGTTGACCATTAACCTCTTTTCCCCACATATTGACTTGGTTAGCTTTAGACCAATTGGTATACCCTACCGAATAATATTATTATTTATTATTTATTATCTTTTAGTCTGGAGTGTCCCATATACAAACATATGTATACAGGTGGAACCCTGTCATGTAATATTTTTTTATAATTTTAATTTTGATTTCTTCAATTGTTATTTATTTTTTTGATTGTTTGTTTGTTTATTTATTTATTCATTTTTCCTTTTAAAATTTTAATGTTAATTTCTTCAACATTTATTTATTTATTTATTTGATTGTTTATTTATTTATTCATTTTAATATCTATTTAATTAATACTTTTTATTTTATATTTTATATTTAATTTTATTTATATCTTATTTATAGATAAACCCATACGGTTTCAGTAATTTGCACCAAGTCCATGTTACTTTCACTTTCGGTTTCCCAATAATCCTTAATATATCAACAGTGTAATTGTAAAAATGGAGGAGACATATTGTGGGGTTCATAACCTTATTTTAATACCTTGGAGGACCAGCACTGCAGTTTGGTTGTGTGACCAGCGGAGGGCGACAGAGGACACCTTATCCATGGGTGTGTCCCCAAGCCAATAGGTGAGAGATCATTAACCTTTAGTGTCATTCGAGAGCTGTACACGGATAGACTCACACGACATTGTTATTCTTTTAGTGCTTTATATCTGCTTTGGAGTACTTTTGCGAACGTTTGGTCCGCCTGAAGAAGGTACGGGAAGGTACCGAAACGTCGCGATTGGCCAGAACGTTCAACCTTAGTGGATACTTAATTGATTTCAAGATGGTGAAACCACGCACGCGGTCGGGCCCGAGGCCTACTCCCAGGGTCAGACTCGATGTGCCTTTCCCGTCTCTTAGAACTAACAGTGTTACAATGTTTACCAGCAGTAGATTTCGTGCGAATGATCCGGAGCGACGGAGTGACGGATTTAATCCTGTTGATGAGTATGAGCGACCGCATTATCTCCGACCGCAGGCCGCACGGCCTCGTGCTCACGTCCGCCCGGCCTCGTGGGTGAGGGAACATGAGCATCCGGAGCCCACCGGACCGGGCCGGCGTCACGCGCAGGTATTTCGGGACCGAAATTTACCTTATTATGCTAATAGCACTTATGTGGATAATGAAGGGAGTCGTTATACTAGTCAGCAGAATAGGAATAGAACTGCACTTTTTAGTGCACACTATGGAGAGCAGGACCTTGCCGATGGTGAAGGAAATCGAAGTGGGCCGCTCTACATTAACAGTAAACAGAAACGGAGAAGAGATCGTCAAAGAACAAGAAAAAGTGTCAATGCATCCTTCTCTGCATCTGCACGACAGCAACCAGACAAGTTTAACTACGAGCAAAGTAGGATTTCTCATCGTGATACGAACAGAAATCTTCAAACAAGATCCAATTTGCCTTTTACTACCAGAGAAAAGCGGAGATTTGTGCCTTTCAATTCGGCTTCGGAACGAGCTCATGAGTCTTTTGAACAACGTAATGAGAGGAGTCGATTCGGTTTGAACAGAGCACAAGCTTCGGAACGGGATTACGACTACATTGCTGATCAACGGGAGGAGAGGAATCGATTCGTGAGAGATGGAGCTAATGATTCAATTTCAGACTGTGAGCAAGAACTTTACATGAATCGAGACAACGGGAGGTACCGCCACATCACGAACGCCAATACAGCTTCGGAACACGACGATGAGCTCTCGCTTGATCTACGAGATCGGAGGAACCGACACACAGCTGAAAGACACAGCCTTTCGGAACGTACGGACAGAGATTTCATCACTCAACATAAAGAAAGGTACCGCCATACACTTAATAGAAGAGGAGATTATGCTTCTGATGATGACGATGAGCTTTCTGATATGCAACGTGATGAATGTAATCGATTCGGCAGTAAAAGATCTAAAGCTTCAGAACGTGAGTACAGACTCTTCTCTGATCGACGCAATGAAGATAACCGGCATGTTAACAGAGGCACGAGAGAAAAGTTTTTCTGGGACAATGATGCTGATTTTCATCAAAGCCAAAAGTCTAAAAGATCTAAAATATTCATCAATTCTACACATCAATATGAAAATGAGAACTCTGATTCTGATTGCTTTTATGAAGAGAACGATCATGTTTCCAAGTCAAGTTCAAGTGCCCGAACACAAAGCACAATGCAACGTAGACCAAAGACTTTGTACCGTGCACCTGTCAACAGCAAACAGACGATGCACGAAGATCTCCAAGAGGGTGAGATAGATGACTTTGATTTGTATAATAGTTCATATCCACAAGAATTTATTAATAGTGGGTTTAGAAATCGTAATTTTGGTCTACCTAAGTCAATTGATTCGGGCTCTAAAAGTAAATCTTTGAAACACAAAGAGAAAAGGAAACACCTGACGCCGGCTTCTGAAAGGGAGCCGACGTCAGGACAGAGAATTATTCATATTGATTTTTCTGACGAAGATAGTGATGGTTTTGATGACGTATTGATCAGTAATACGATACGTGCGGAGGCACGAACACCTAAGTCGGTTTCGTTTGCTAATCGTGCGGGACGGGATGTAATTAGGGGTCCCGTCTCACACGATAGGATTACTCAACGTCATCGCGAAGAGTCTGAGCAAGAGTTTGTATCACGCAGCAATGTTTCAGTGAATAGAGCACGCAGTAAACCCCGAGGCAAACCTCATAATGAATATATACCGGCTTCACCGTCGCTTAGAACCACGATTAAACTCATATACGATCTAATTCGCTTTGTTCATCATCTACAGAACATAGATACAAACACACCGGGCAATAGGCCTGTTACCTTTAAAAAGTTAACCAGAGTTTTAATGGATGCCATCAGACCAGCATTACCAAATGATAATGTTATGCAATTGTTAAAGGGTAACGCGGATAACTGGGCATATACCACACAGCTTATTCTCCAGCAACATTACGAGGCAATTATTGCCAATACAGTAAAGGAACTTAAATCGAACACGAATAAGGACGACTGGTTACAAGCTTTTGAAGTGGCGGAGCGCTGGATCGAAAGAAACTTTAAAGGTAGGGTACCGGATGAAGTCATTGAAACCGTTGACTCCCTCTTAGTCGCAGAAACGATCGGAGATGGTGATTCTATACCGTTGGAAACGCCCACTATTTTAGTGGACGTGGCCAATATTGATACCCACGCTCGACCAGCCCCTACCGCAGCGCAGAATAAATCGTATTCGGAGGCTGTTAATGGTACCCAACGTACTGATAATTCAGGTCGGGCATCATTAACAGAGCAGTCTACCAGACCAAAGGATGGCGCGTGTCATATTAATGTACATATACAAACTTCTCCAGTTAACATTACTGATGGAGACTGGGGACGTTTGGAGACCACCCCGCCTCAACCGCCCTCACAGCCTAGTAGACCTGTGCAGCCTTTACCTCCTCTAGAACAGAGAACCCCTCGTTTTAGCACCCGGGGCCGGCTCACACAGGCTGGAGAGCTTGTTAAAGGGACACTGCAACATATTGAAGCCTCGAAAAATTGGTCGTTTGATGATACTAGTGTACCTCCAGAACCACGCCCAGTTATCCGACCTACTCTATTTCAACCCCTAGTCAATCTAGAACCTATAAATAATGATGCGACTGACGTTGCGCGGGGACAGGGACCGCAGCACCCACCTCAGACCACAATGGAACCGGCATCGGAGGTAGCGCTTACAGGTGGCGTGGTGCGCTCCCCCTCCCAGCGATCCCCTGTTTTACCGACCCCCCCTCAACCTAGAACGGAACAGAGTGAGGAAGTGGAGAACGTGACCCCCCAGCATGTATCACCGGCAGATGACACTAGTGACATTTTCCCGCCTGGACAGGCTTTCTCACCCCAGTCGAGTATTGCGGTATATTCTGATCATTCTGATGTGTGTTATTCTGATATGGGCTCACTTTCACCCACTTCTTATATTTGCAAAATAGGTGCAGCTCTACTGGACCCCTCCGATGGTCACACAACCAAGGATCAGGCGAATACGACTGCATTCACCAACAAAGCTTTTTCCATGTGTCCCTTTGTAGATGAAGGGCCATCCACAGCTTGTAAGACGGGGGCACCCCCGTTGGATAGGGAAAGGGCCCCATCTCTGGCCCCTCCTGAATCCGTTCCTAGACAGGATCCTGTAACGACCAAAAGGGGTGGGGGTGTTAGGGAAGAGACTAGAGGAGAACCCTCTGTCCCGGCAGGAACTGAGGTTGAGGTGGTGCAAATTTTACCGTCAACTCCCAAATCGCTTAGCAGACCCACTAGACACGTTAATACGATGAAAAAACTCTCAGTTTGGAGCCTTACCATTAAGAAGAAGTTCCTGATCATAGGTGATTCCAATGTAGCCAGGATACCGGCGTTTGATGTTCCAGATTTGCAAATAGACAGCTTTCCGGGGGCTAAATTTCAGCACGCGAACAATTTGCTTCAGAAGGCGACTATAGCTGTGATGCCTGAAAAATTAATAGTGGCTTTTGGGGTCAATAATAGACAACAGAGATACAGGTTAGCCGTTACACAGGAAATTGAGAAAGTACTTAAAACGGTACAGAAACGCCTACCGGACACCGAAGTGTATTTTCCCATGGTTAACTTTTCCAGAGCTCTCCCTGTGGAGGAACAATCTTCTCTGGAGCAGCTGAACTCGTTTATACAAAGGACCACTAAATATATTCCCCCTTTATCACATACGCATTTCATCGTGGAGAGTGATCAGATCCATTGGAAACCATCGACCGCCAGGGCTATGCTTGAGCATTGGGCCAAGCATTTAAACATGACAACTTAGGGAACCGCATAATCGCCCAACATAAACTCATTGTTAATTTATCAGAGTCCTTTGTCCTCACACCCGCACAACAGTCCCTTTTATCTAAAGGTCTTTCTTTCATACCTACCCCGCAGAGTATTAAAACTCAAAAAATTGAATTAGATAAGGACCTGCAAACTTATCACAGAAGACTTAAATTAGAAACATTCTTTGAGGGTAAAAAGAGTAGAAAGAAAAAGTTACCTTTTACTCACGGCTCAGACTGGACACCGGCGCTTTCCAGTTTACCCAAAAGTATCACATCAATAATTAGGGCAGACCGTTATGCTCTTAAACACCTCAATTGGGAAAATACGCCCATTAATAATCTCTCGGTGGACGAAAGGAAAGCCATTAGGGAACTTCGTGATAACCGTAATATTGTCATTAAACCGGCCGATAAGGGCAATGCGGTGGTGATTCTCGATGTAGAACAGTATGTGTGGGAGGGACAGAGACAACTGGCTGTCGCGGAGCATTACAGACCCTTAGATGAACCCATATACCCAGAAACGATGAGAGAAGTGAGAGGGATTTTGGATGAAATGTGTGAGAATAACATCCTCAAACAGAACCAAAAAGAGTATCTAATAGGCTCAGGCACACCGAGACCTAGGAGGTTTTATTTGTTACCAAAGATACATAAGGAGCCAGAGAAGTGGAGTAAACCTTTTAAGATTCCACCGGGTAGACCGATTGTGTCGGATTGTAACAGCGAAACGTACTATACGGCAGAGTACATTGAACACTTTTTGGGACCGATATCCCAAAAACATCCCAGCTACCTTAGGGATACGTACGACTTCATCGCAAAAGCTAAAAATATTGACATCCCCACAGAGGCCTTTCTCTTCACTATTGATATAGATAGCTTATACACAAATATTGAGACCCAGGCGGGTATGGAGGCAGTCAGAAAGTGCATGGAAAAATATCCTGATGTAAAAAGACCAGATAAGTATATTCTTAAATTATTAGATATCAACCTAAATAAGAATGATTTTGAATTTGATTCAAAATTCTACTTACAAATTAAAGGAACGGCCATGGGGAAGAAATTTGCACCGTCGTACGCTAATATCTTTATGGCGGCGTGGGAGGAATCGGCTCTGTCTTCTTTTCCTCTTAAACCTCACGCGTACTTTCGTTTTCTGGACGATATTTGGGGAGTCTGGACACACTCGAAGGAAAGCTTTCTAGAGTTTATTGAACACTTAAACACCCACCAGAGCTCAATTAAAATCAAGTACACTATGAGTGACACAGAGGTCAATTTTTTGGACGTGGTATCATACAAAGGTGGTGGTTTTACAGAGACCCATAGGTTGGACTTCAGAGTGTATTTCAAGGAAACAGACACGCACTGTTTACTTCACAAAGCAAGCTTTCATCCAAAGCACACTTTTAGGGGCATCATCAAGTCTCAGTTATTGAGGTTCCATAGAATCTGCACTGAGAAGTCACAGTTTGATGCGGCCACTAAAACCTTATTTGGAGCCTTAAAACAAAGAAACTATTCCAGGTCTTTTTTGAGAAACATTTTGAAGTCCTTCCTCAAACCCAAATCTAATATTCAACTTTATGATCCCCCTAGAACCAAAATTATACCTCTGGTTACCAGATTTGGTGACACGAGTACCCAATTAAATAGGGCCATTAAAGAAAACTTTCTTAAATTCATGGAGCCCACCAAAAACTTACAACAACATAAACCCATTGCAGCCTATTCTAGGAACAAGAACCTCGCGGACATGCTAGTACAAAGTAAACTCTATAAACCTCCAAATAAGAGCAGAGCGGGCACGTGTAGGTATTTTGTTTCTAGACGTTGGGTTATCAACAGAACCAATAGGCGCATTTTTGAGCTCCGGCAGTCTCTGTCCCCCCAAACATCTAACTGTGTTTATCTCATCTTTTGCTCTAAATGTCAAAAACAGTATGTAGGACAAACCAAGAACCAAATAAACACCAGAGTATACCAACACACACATAATATAATACATAAGGTGGATAAACGTAGATACTTGGTTCAGCATTTTCTGCTGCATGGCCTAAAAGCCCTTAAGGTCACGGGCCTACAAGCAGATCCTAATTGGTCCTTACAAGATAGACTTAGAGCAGAGAGATCATGGATCGCGAGGCTGGACACCACGTTTCCTAGAGGCCTTAATGAGGCCTAATTATTACCTTGTCTAGGCATAACAACACGTAAGCGGTGGTCTCTTTGCACTCTGGATTTTATGTCTGGCTTTTGAGGCCACTAAAGTATTATATGCATATCTCATACTCCACAGGAGTAGTATTTTTTTGTCTCTTAGATTTTGGCATAGTATGAAAATATATTCATACCAAGATATACTTACCCTTTTTGTTTTCTCTTCTTAGTGGACTCCTCCAGGGAAACCATACCAGCACTTACCTACATGTGGGTCACTTTTTACTGTGCCTAACCCCAAAGCCACAAATTACAACTATAGGGCCTCAGAGTTTATATCCCCTCACCCAACTCCTTCTCTAACCCCAAGGTCACAAGAGCCAACGCCTAACCCCAAGTCAGGAACCCTGGGCGTACTAACCCTAATGGGCATAACCCTGTGTTATACACCACAGTTTTATTGATAGGGTCTATTGACCCCTAAATTATTGACAACATTAATATAGATAGGGTCTTCGGTCCCCTAATAATGCAATAATATAATAATATAATATAGGAGTGGTACTATTAACATACGGCTATAAGCTATATACATTCACATAACCTTACAGGCCAATGGTTGTAGTGGTCCTTTAATTAATGTTTACTACTATTATTATGGATAGGGTCTATGGACCCCTAATTATACATATAGGATTGGCACTAAACCCAAGGTAGGGCTAACATATATTATTAATATAATAGATATTTATGGGCACCATCCATTTAAACGTTTGACATTGGGAATGACAAATATATGTTGACCTTTTGCCCTTACTTTCTCCCTATAGGGATCATTGGTTAAATTGTCATGTTAGGTCGTACATGCTGGCATTTATGTTGAGTTATGGTCTGGTTTCCCTGGAGGATGTTCAGGTTTTTGTTTATTATTTATTTTTTATTTATTATTTGTTTCATTAATATTTCACAGATTGTGTTTCTCCACCTTGAAACCTGTTCCATATATATGGGGATGAATGGAGGGAGGGTGAGCTTTGTTGTTCCTGGTGTGTTGGTTGGGAGCTGGGGGTGGCCAGTTGGGTGATGGCCAGCACATAACCGGGCCTGGATTTTCTGGACCCTGGTCTATCCTCTTCCTAACCCTAACCCTAACCCCAACAAATAGCACTTACTGAATACAACAGACAAGTCAATGCAATTGCAAGGGTACTGATAGTAACATTATTTTCAGCTAAAAACAATTGAAATCTTTAGCAGCAATGGACAGAGACAGGAGAAATGTGTTGCTTTCTGGTAGATCTAGCTGGTCTGAGGCTAGCTGTTTAACAACAGCCATTTAAGTATGTCCGTGTGCCCCTGGCTCTTCAGTGGTCGTTCACACTTTTGGGTCCTTCTGAGCTCATCAAGTTTTGATTGCTGTGTTAATATCCTTGGAATGACTCATCATATTTTAAAATGGGTTTTCACACTTTTACAGCACAACACAGAAATGTAGCTGTTTACTGCCTTTTCTAAATTTAAACAAAGTACAGCATATATTCTCAAATAGTATTCACAAGAATGAAAATGAGAGGAACGCAAAATCTTTAAGTGGAACAGTACCTACTACTGTCTGAAGTGGGAGTTGAAAAAAGACACAAAGAGGAACAACAATTGATGAACAAACACCAACAAGACTGCCCCAAAGAGATGCACTTGTTCTTTGAGAGATTAATGAATGCTTCTCTTTGTAGAAATCCAGAGGAGGATATGGACATAAAGAACAATAAACCAAGGCCACGAAGTCAGTCAGCAAAAAATTACCCCAACTTGATAGCACTTTCTAATCAAGATGGAAAGATAATGCTAAAGATGAAGCAAATATCAGCTTGTTCTCATTTAAGCATGCATTTTATTGCAAGTAGGTTGTTGGAGCTTGTGTGAAAGAAATACCACAGGAAAGATGTGGGGTCTTGCCTGCAGTTCACTACACAATTAAAACTACCCCAAAGAGAAGCACTTATGAATATTTGACCAATCAATGCTGCCATTTGAAGTAATCTTACTGTGTTGTATCCTCTGCTTGAATGAGCATTACTCAAGGAAGTCAGCATGGAGCTCCTGAAAAGTCTTCTCTTTTGCAGCATAGGTCACTTAAAACTAACCCAACAAATAGCACTTACTGAATACAACAGACAAGTCAGTGCCATTGCAAAGGTACTGATAGTGACCGCTGATTGAATGAGCATTGCTCAAGGAAGTCAGCGTGGAGTTCCTGAAGTCTTCTCTTTTGCAGCATAGGTCACTTAAAACTCCCCCAACAAATAGCACTTACTGAATACAACACAAGTCAGTGCCATTGCAAAGGTACTGATAGTAACAGCTTTGGGGGCTAAAAACGAATGAAATCTTTAGCAGCAATGGACTTCACTTACAGACAGAGACAGGATAAATGTGTTGCTTTCTGGTAGATCTAGCTGGTCTGAGGCTAGCTGTTTAACAACAGCCATATAAGTATGTCCGTGTGCCCCTGGCTCTTCAGTGGTCGTTCACACTTTTGGGTCCTTCTGAGCTCATCAAGTTTTGATTGCTGTGTTAATATCCTTGGAATGACTCATCATATTTTAAAATGGGTTTTCACACTTTTACAGCACAACACGGAAATTTAGCTGTTTACTGCCTTTTCTAAATTTAAACAAAGTACAGCATATATTCTCAAATAGTATTTACAAGAATAAAAATGAGAGGAACGCAAAATCTTTAAGTGGAACAGTACCTACTACTGTCTGAAGTGGGAGTTGAAAAAAGACACAAAGAGGAACAACAATTGATGAACAAACACCAACAAGACTGCCCCAAAGAGATGCACTTGTTCTTTGGGAGATTAATGAATGCTTCTCTTTGTAGAAATCCAGAGTAGGATATGGACATAAAGAACAATAAACCAAGGCCACGAAGTCAGTCAGCAAAAAATTACCCCAACTTGAGAGCACTTTCTTATCAAGATGGAAGGATAATGCTAAAGTTGGAGCAAATATCAGCTTGTTCTCATTAGAGCATGCATTTTATTGCAAGTAGAGTGTTGGAGCTCGTGTGAAAGAAATACCACAGGAAAGATGTGGGGTCTTGCCTGCAGTTCACTACACAATTAAAACTACCCCAAAGAGAAGCACTTATGAATATTTGACCAATCAATGCTGCCATTTGAAGTAATCTTACTGTGTTTTATCCTCTGATTGAATGAGCATTGCTCGAATAAGTCAGCATGGAGTTCCCGAAAGGTCTTCTCATTAGCAGCATAGGTCACATAAAACTACCCCAACAAATAGCACTTACTGAATACAACAGACAAGTCAGTGCCATTGCAAAGGTACTGATAGTTACCGCTGCTTGAATGAGCATTGCTCAAGGAAGTCAGCATGGAGTTCTTTAAGTCTTTTCTTTTGCAGCATAGGTCACTTAAAACTACCCCAACAAATAGCACTTACTGAATACAACAGACAAGTCAATGCAATTGCAAGGGTACTGATAGTAACATTATTTTCAGCTAAAAACAATTGAAATCTTTAGCAGCAATGGACAGAGACAGGAGAAATGTGTTGCTTTCTGGTAGATCTAGCTGGTCTGAGGCTAGCTGTTTAACAACAGCCATTTAAGTATGTCCGTGTGCCCCTGGCTCTTCAGTGGTCGTTCACACTTTTGGGTCCTTCTGAGCTCATCAAGTTTTGATTGCTGTGTTAATATCCTTGGAATGACTCATCATATTTTAAAATGGGTTTTCACACTTTTACAGCACAACACAGAAATGTAGCTGTTTACTGCCTTTTCTAAATTTAAACAAAGTACAGCATATATTCTCAAATAGTATTTACAAGAATAAAAATGAGAGGAACGCAAAATCTTTAAGTGGAACAGTACCTACTACTGTCTGAAGTGGGAGTTGAAAAAAGACACAAAGAGGAACAACAATTGATGAACAAACACCAACAAGACTGCCCCAAAGAGATGCACTTATTCTTTGAGAGATTAATGAATGCTTCTCTTTGTAGAAATCCAGAGGAGGATATGGACATAAAGAACAATAAACCAAGGCCACGAAGTGAGTCAGCAAAAAATTACCCCAACTTGATAGCACTTTCTAATCAAGATGGAAAGATAATGCTAAAGTTGGAGCAAATATCAGCTTGTTCTCATTTAAGCATGCATTTTATTGCAAGTAGGTTGTTGGAGCTTGTGTGAAAGAAATACCACAGGAAAGATGTGGGGTCTTGCCTGCAGTTCACTACACAATTAAAACTACCCCAAAGAGAAGCACTTATGAATATTTGACCAATCAATGCTGCCATTTGAAGTAATCTTACTGTGTTGTATCCTCTGCTTGAATGAGCATTGCTCAAGGAAGTCAGCATGGAGCTCCTGAAAAGTATTCTCATTAGCAGCATAGGTCACATAAAACTACCCCAACAAATAGCACTTACTGAATACAAAAGATAAGTCAGGGCCATTGCAAAGGTACTGATAGTGACCGCTGATTGAATGAGCATTGCTCAAGGAAGTCAGCATGGAGTTCCTGAAGTCTTCTCTTTTGCAGCATAGGTCACTTAAAACTACCCCAACAAATAGCACTTACTGAATACAACACAAGTCAGTGCCATTGCAAAGGTACTGATAGTAACAGCTTTGGGGGCTAAAAACGAATGAAATCTTTAGCAGCAATGGACTTCACTTACAGACAGAGACAGGAGAAATGTGTTGCTTTCTGGTAGATCTAGCTGGTCTGAGGCTAGCTGTTTAACAACAGCCATTTAAGTATGTCCGTGTGCCCCTGGCTCTTCAGTGGTCGTTCACACTTTTGGGTCCTTCTGAGCTCATCAAGTTTTGATTGCTGTGTTAATATCCTTGGAATGACTCATCATATTTTAAAATGGGTTTTCACACTTTTACAGCAAAACATGGAAATTTAGCTGTTTACTGCCTTTTCTAAATTTAAACAAAGTACAGCATATATTCTCAAATAGTATTTACAAGAATAAAAATGAGAGGAACGCAAAATCTTTAAGTGGAACAGTACCTACTACTGTCTGAAGTGGGAGTTGAAAAAAGACACAAAGAGGAACAACAATTGATGAACAAACACCAACAAGACTGCCCCAAAGAGATGCACTTGTTCTTTGAGAGATTAATGAATGCTTCTCTTTGTAGAAATCCAGAGGAGGATATGGACATAAAGAACAATAAACCAAGGCCACGAAGTCAGTCAGCAAAAAATTACCCCAACTTGATAGCACTTTCTAATCAAGATGGAAGGATAATGCTAAAGTTGGAGCAAATATCAGCTTGTTCTCATTTAAGCATGCATTTTATTGCAAGTAGGGTGTTGGAGCTCGTGTGAAAGAAATACCACAGGAAAGATGTGGGGTCTTGCCTGCAGTTCACTACACAATTAAAACTACCCCAAAGAGAAGCACTTATGAATATTTGACCAATCAATGCTCCCATTTGAAGTAATCTTACTGTGTTTTATCCTCTGATTGAATGAGCATTGCTCGAATAAGTCAGCATGGAGTTCCCGAAAGGTCTTCTCATTAGCAGCACAGGTCACATAAAACTACCCCAACAAATAGCACTTACTGAATACAACAGACAAGTCAGTGCCATTGCAAAGGTACTGATAGTTACCGCTGCTTGAATGAGCATTGCTCAAGGAAGTCAGCATGGAGTTCTTTAAGTCTTTTCTTTTGCAGCATAGGTCACTTAAAACTACCCCAACAAATAGCACTTACTGAATACAACAGACAAGTCAATGCAATTGTAAGGGTACTGATAGTAACATTATTTTCAGCTAAAAACAATTGAAATCTTTAGCAGCAATGGACAGAGACAGGAGAAATGTGTTGCTTTCTGGTAGATCTAGCTGGTCTGAGGCTAGCTGTTTAACAACAGCCATTTAAGTATGTCCGTGTGCCCCTGGCTCTTCAGTGGTCGTTCACACTTTTGGGTCCTTCTGAGCTCATCAAGTTTTGATTGCTGTGTTAATATCCTTGGAATGACTCATCATATTTTAAAATGGGTTTTCACACTTTTACAGCACAACACAGAAATTTAGCTGTTTACTGCCTTTTCTAAATTTAAACAAAGTACAGCATATATTCTCAAATAGTATTTACAAGAATGAAAATGAGAGGAACGCAAAATCTTTAAGTGGAACAGTACCTACTACTGTCTGAAGTGGGAGTTGAAAAAAGACACAAAGAGGAACAACAATTGATGAACAAACACCAACAAGACTGCCCCAAAGAGATGCACTTGTTCTTTGAGAGATTAATGAATGCTTCTCTTTGTAGAAATCCAGAGGAGGATATGGACATAAAGAACAATAAACCAAGGCCACGAAGTCAGTCAGCAAAAAATTACCCCAACTTGATAGCACTTTCTAATCAAGATGGAAAGATAATGCTAAAGTTGAAGCAAATATCAGCTTGTTCTCATTTAAGCATGCATTTTATTGCAAGTAGGTTGTTGGAGCTTGTGTGAAAGAAATACCACAGGAAAGATGTGGGGTCTTGCCTGCAGTTCACTACACAATTAAAACTACCCCAAAGAGAAGCACTTATGAATATTTGACCAATCAATGCTGCCATTTGAAGTAATCTTACTGTGTTGTATCCTCTGATTGAATGAGCATTGCTCGAATAAGTCAGCATGGAGTTCCCGAAAGGTCTTCTCATTAGCAGCATAGGTCACATAAAACTACCCCAACAAATAGCACTTACTGAATACAACAGACAAGTCAGTGCCATTGCAAAGGTACTGATAGTTACCGCTGCTTGAATGAGCATTGCTCAAGGAAGTCAGCATGGAGTTCTTTAAGTCTTTTCTTTTGCAGCATAGGTCACTTAAAACTACCACAACAAATAGCACTTACTGAATACAACAGACAAGTCAATGCAATTGCAAGGGTACTGATAGTAACATTATTTTCAGCTAAAAACAATTGAAATCTTTAGCAGCAATGGACAGAGACAGGAGAAATGTGTTGCTTTCTGGTAGATCTAGCTGGTCTGAGGCTAGCTGTTTAACAACAGCCATTTAAGTATGTCCGTGTGCCCCTGGCTCTTCAGTGGTCGTTCACACTTTTGGGTCCTTCTGAGCTCATCAAGTTTTGATTGCTGTGTTAATATCCTTGGAATGACTCATCATATTTTAAAATGGGTTTTCACACTTTTACAGCACAACACAGAAATTTAGCTGTTTACTGCCTTTTCTAAATTTAAACAAAGTACAGCATATATTTCAAATAGTATTTACAAGAATAAAAATGAGAGGAACGCAAAATCTTTAAGTGGAACAGTACCTACTACTGTCTGAAGTGGGAGTTGAAAAAAGACACAAAGAGGAACAACAATTGATGAACAAACACCAACAAGACTGCCCCAAAGAGATGCACTTATTCTTTGAGAGATTAATGAATGCTTCTCTTTGTAGAAATCCAGAGGAGGATATGGACATAAAGAACAATAAACCAAGGCCACGAAGTCAGTCAGCAAAAAATTACCCCAACTTGATAGCACTTTCTAATCAAGATGGAAAGATAATGCTAAAGTTGAAGCAAATATCAGCTTGTTCTCATTTAAGCATGCATTTTATTGCAAGTAGGTTGTTGGAGCTTGTGTGAAAGAAATACCACAGGAAAGATGTGGGGTCTTGCCTGCAGTTCACTACACAATTAAAACTACCCCAAAGAGAAGCACTTATGAATATTTGACCAATCAATGCTGCCATTTGAAGTAATCTTACTGTGTTTTATCCTCTGATTGAATGAGCATTGCTCGAATAAGTCAGCATGGAGTTCCCGAAAGGTCTTCTCATTAGCAGCATAGGTCACATAAAACTACCCCAACAAATAGCACTTACTGAATACAACAGACAAGTCAGTGCCATTGCAAAGGTACTGATAGTTACCGCTGCTTGAATGAGCATTGCTCAAGGAAGTCAGCATGGAGTTCTTTAAGTCTTTTCTTTTGCAGCATAGGTCACTTAAAACTACCCCAACAAATAGCACTTACTGAATACAACAGACAAGTCAATGCAATTGCAAGGGTACTGATAGTAACATTATTTTCAGCTAAAAACAATTGAAATCTTTAGCAGCAATGGACAGAGACAGGAGAAATGTGTTGCTTTCTGGTAGATCTAGCTGGTCTGAGGCTAGCTGTTTAACAACAGCCATTTAAGTATGTCCGTGTGCCCCTGGCTCTTCAGTGGTCGTTCACACTTTTGGGTCCTTCTGAGCTCATCAAGTTTTGATTGCTGTGTTAATATCCTTGGAATGACTCATCATATTTTAAAATGGGTTTGCACACTTTTACAGCAAAACATGGAAATTTAGCTGTTTACTGCCTTTTCTAAATTTAAACAAAGTACAGCATATATTCTCAAATAGTATTTACAAGAATAAAAATGAGAGGAACGCAAAATCGTTAAGTGGAACAGTACCTACTACTGTCTGAAGTGGGAGTTGAAAAAAGACACAAAGAGGAACAACAATTGATGAACAAACACCAACAAGACTGCCCCAAAGAGATGCACTTATTCTTTGAGAGATTAATGAATGCTTCTCTTTGTAGAAATCCAGAGGAGGATATGGACATAAAGAACAATAAACCAAGGCCACGAAGTCAGTCAGCAAAAAATTACCCCAACTTGATAGCACTTTCTAATCAAGATGGAAGGATAATGCTAAAGTTGGAGCAAATATCAGCTTGTTCTCATTTAAGCATGCATTTTATTGCAAGTAGGGTGTTGGAGCTCGTGTGAAAGAAATACCACAGGAAAGATGTGGGGTCTTGCCTGCAGTTCACTACACAATTAAAACTACCCCAAAGAGAAGCACTTATGAATATTTGACCAATCAATGCTGCCATTTGAAGTAATCTTACTGTGTTGTATCCTCTGCTTGAATGAGCATTACTCAAGGAAATCAGCATGGAGTTCCCGAAAGGTCTTCTCATTAGCAGCATAGGTCACATAAAACTACCCCAACAAATAGAACTTACTGAATACAACAGACAAGTCAGTGCCATTGCAAAGGTACTGATAGTTACCGCTGCTTGAATGAGCATTGCTCAAGGAAGTCAGCATGGAGTTCTTTAAGTCTTTTCTTTTGCAGCATAGGTCACTTAAAACTACCCCAACAAATAGCACTTACTGAATACAACAGACAAGTCAATGCAATTGCAAGGGTACTGATAGTAACATTATTTTCAGCTAAAAACAATTGAAATCTTTAGCAGCAATGGACAGAGACAGGAGAAATGTGTTGCTTTCTGGTAGATCTAGCTGGTCTGAGGCTAGCTGTTTAACAACAGCCATTTAAGTATGTCCGTGTGCCCCTGGCTCTTCAGTGGTCGTTCACACTTTTGGGTCCTTCTGAGCTCATCAAGTTTTGATTGCTGTGTTAATATCCTTGGAATGACTCATCATATTTTAAAATGGGTTTTCACACTTTTACAGCAAAACATGGAAATTTAGCTGTTTACTGCCTTTTCTAAATTTAAACAAAGTACAGCATATATTCTCAAATAGTATTTACAAGAATAAAAATGAGAGGAACGCAAAATCTTTAAGTGGAACAGTACCTACTACTGTCTGAAGTGGGAGTTGAAAAAAGACACAAAGAGGAACAACAATTGATGAACAAACACCAACAAGACTGCCCCAAAGAGATGCACTTGTTCTTTGGGAGATTAACCCTTGTGTGGTGTTCATATTTCTGTTACTTAGACAATGTTTGTGGGTCTAGTGGACCCAGAGCATTATTAGTATCTTAAACCAATGCAGTCATACAAATTTATGTATTACTGTTTACAGATGATTACTTTAGCCTCATTGCAAGTAATATAGACAGAATTTATGGTTAATATTTGTCATTTACCACTTTTAGAGGACTATTTATAGATTAAAGTGCTATTCGTTTTTGTGATAATATGAAATAAGAGAAGAAAATTCTATTCTCCCCCAGATGTTTATCTAAAATAAGTATTTTCATCACTTTTTTATCTCAAATAAGTTTTTCATCACTTTGATGTTTATTTCTTTGAACTTAGTTTGAAATTGTACACATTTGTGTCCGTCTACACAGCACAAGCCTCATCTGAAAAGATGCGGTATCATAACACATCATCCACATTGAACACATAACCTATTCATGGCAGCCTACACAACACATAAGAAGCAGATTTTTACTGTGTAGCTGTGTTGCATATGCATTTCTTGCATTTTATAGACGTATACTGTGTCTTCCTGTCCATCTTATGTCCACACACACTGCAGTACAATGTGTTGCTTTTGGCTACAACCTAAAATGATGAAAATGGTTGGATATGAAATTTTACTTTCCCTATTTCTCACTCTCTCTCACACACTCATACACACACAAACACACACAAACACACACACCATAAGTTTTGTGGTAACTTGTGGTTTTACAAATAGTAATCAATACACCAGTTTACCATGATTACTACACTTTTACTATTATACAGCCATGGTTATTTTTTGTAAGGGATATAATGGTAAAATGTAGAATGGTTCCTGTTAGACAAAAGGTAAAGTGTTTGGGACAGTGGGGGCAGACAAGTGTTCATGCATGATATATAACATGTTGTATCCTTGCGATGTTACAGCAAGTGCCGAAGGACAAAACTCTGACATGCATCCATCACATATGTACAAACATATTTACAAACACACTCATGCACTCACAGGAGTCACAGATAAGTGAAAAACAGAGTAAAGTTACATAGCATATTAAAATTTCACTCTCTTATTACCTCCGGGTCCAGTGGACCCGAACACCACATATGTAATATAAATGTGTAGGGGGGTGTACAGTGTACAGTCATTATAAAGTTGTTTATTTTTATGTTCTTTATAGAAAATGAGCCAAGGCCAATGAATCTGAGGTTGAAACAACAATTAATTGCATAATTTTTCTTTTAGTAAACATTAAAAACGGGTCCCACAGACCCGAACACCACACAAGGGTTAATGAATGCTTCTCTTTGTAGAAATCCAGAGTAGGATATGGACAAAAAGAACAATAAACCAAGGCCACGAAGTCAGTCAGCAAAAAATTACCCCAACTTGATAGCACTTTCTTATCAAGATGGAAGGATAATGCTAAAGTTGGAGCAAATATCAGCTTGTTCTCATTTAAGCATGCATTTTATTGCAAGTAGGGTGTTGGAGCTCGTGTGAAAGAAATACCACAGGAAAGATGTGGGGTCTTGCCTGCAGTTCACTACACAATTAAAACTACCCCAAAGAGAAGCACTTATGAATATTTGACCAATCAATGCTGCCATTTGAAGTAATCTTACTGTGTTTTATCCTCTGATTGAATGAGCATTGCTCGAATAAGTCAGCATGGAGTTCCCGAAAGGTCTTCTCATTAGCAGCACAGGTCACATAAAACTACCCCAACAAATAGCACTTACTGAATACAACAGACAAGTCAGTGCCATTGCAAAGGTACTGATAGTTACCGCTGCTTGAATGAGCATTGCTCAAGGAAGTCAGCATGGAGTTCTTTAAGTCTTTTCTTTTGCAGCATAGGTCACTTAAAACTACCCCAACAAATAGCACTTACTGAATACAACAGACAAGTCAATGCAATTGCAAGGGTACTGATAGTAACATTATTTTCAGCTAAAAACAATTGAAATCTTTAGCAGCAATGGACAGAGACAGGAGAAATGTGTTGCTTTTTGGTAGATCTAGCTGGTCTGAGGCTAGCTGTTTAACAACAGCCATTTAAGTATGTCCGTGTGCCCCTGGCTCTTCAGTGGTCGTTCACACTTTTGGGTCCTTCTGAGCTCATCAAGTTTTGATTGCTGTGTTAATATCCTTGGAATGACTCATCATATTTTAAAATGGGTTTTCACACTTTTACAGCACAACACAGAAATTTAGCTGTTTACTGCCTTTTCTAAATTTAAACAAAGTACAGCATATATTTCAAATAGTATTTACAAGAATAAAAATGAGAGGAACGCAAAATCTTTAAGTGGAACAGTACCTACTACTGTCTGAAGTGGGAGTTGAAAAAAGACACAAAGAGGAACAACAATTGATGAACAAACACCAACAAGACTGCCCCAAAGAGATGCACTTATTCTTTGAGAGATTAATGAATGCTTCTCTTTGTAGAAATCCAGAGGAGGATATGGACATAAAGAACAATAAACCAAGGCCACGAAGTCAGTCAGCAAAAAATTACCCCAACTTGATAGCACTTTCTAATCAAGATGGAAAGATAATGCTAAAGTTGAAGCAAATATCAGCTTGTTCTCATTTAAGCATGCATTTTATTGCAAGTAGGTTGTTGGAGCTTGTGTGAAAGAAATACCACAGGAAAGATGTGGGGTCTTGCCTGCAGTTCACTACACAATTAAAACTACCCCAAAGAGAAGCACTTATGAATATTTGACCAATCAATGCTGCCATTTGAAGTAATCTTACTGTGTTTTATCCTCTGATTGAATGAGCATTGCTCGAATAAGTCAGCATGGAGTTCCCGAAAGGTCTTCTCATTAGCAGCATAGGTCACATAAAACTACCCCAACAAATAGCACTTACTGAATACAACAGAAAAGTCAGTGCCATTGCAAAGGTACTGATAGTTACCGCTGCTTGAATGAGCATTGCTCAAGGAAGTCAGCATGGAGTTCTTTAAGTCTTTTCTTTTGCAGCATAGGTCACTTAAAACTACCCCAACAAATAGCACTTACTGAATACAACAGACAAGTCAATGCAATTGCAAGGGTACTGATAGTAACATTATTTTCAGCTAAAAACAATTGAAATCTTTAGCAGCAATGGACAGAGACAGGAGAAATGTGTTGCTTTCTGGTAGATCTAGCTGGTCTGAGGCTAGCTGTTTAACAACAGCCATTTAAGTATGTCCGTGTGCCCCTGGCTCTTCAGTGGTCGTTCACACTTTTGGGTCCTTCTGAGCTCATCAAGTTTTGATTGCTGTGTTAATATCCTTGGAATGACTCATCATATTTTAAAATGGGTTTTCACACTTTTACAGCACAACATGGAAATTTAGCTGTTTACTGCCTTTTCTAAATTTAAACAAAGTACAGCATATATTCTCAAATAGTATTCACAAGAATGAAAATGAGAGGAACGCAAAATCTTTAAGTGGAACAGTACCTACTACTGTCTGAAGTGGGAGTTGAAAAAAAGACACAAAGAGGAACAACAATTGATGAACAAACACCAACAAGACTGCCCCAAAGAGATGCACTTATTCTTTGAGAGATTAATGAATGCTTCTCTTTGTAGAAATCCAGAGGAGGATATGGACATAAAGAACAATAAACCAAGGCCACGAAGTCAGTCAGCAAAAAATTACCCCAACTTGATAGCACTTTCTTATCAAGATGGAAGGATAATGCTAAAGTTGAAGCAAATATCAGCTTGTTCTCATTTAAGCATGCATTTTATTGCAAGTAGGTTGTTGGAGCTTGTGTGAAAGAAATACCACAGGAAAGATGTGGGGTCTTGCCTGCAGTTCACTACACAATTAAAACTACCCCAAAGAGAAGCACTTATGAATATTTGACCAATCAATGCTGCCATTTGAAGTAATCTTACTGTGTTGTATCCTCTGCTTGAATGAGCATTACTCAAGGAAGTCAGCATGGAGCTCCTGAAAAGTCTTCTCTTTTGCAGCATAGGTCACTTAAAACTACCCCAACAAATAGCACTTACTGAATACAACAGACAAGTCAGTGCCATTGCAAAGGTACTGATAGTGACCGCTGATTGAATGAGCATTGCTCAAGGAAGTCAGCGTGGAGTTCCTGAAGTCTTCTCTTTTGCAGCATAGGTCACTTAAAACTCCCCCAACAAATAGCACTTACTGAATACAACACAAGTCAGTGCCATTGCAAAGGTACTGATAGTAACAGCTTTGGGGGCTAAAAACGAATGAAATCTTTAGCAGCAATGGACTTCACTTACAGACAGAGACAGGATAAATGTGTTGCTTTCTGGTAGATCTAGCTGGTCTGAGGCTAGCTGTTTAACAACAGCCATTTAAGTATGTCCGTGTGCCCCTGGCTCTTCAGTGGTCGTTCACACTTTTGGGTCCTTCTGAGCTCATCAAGTTTTGATTGCTGTGTTAATATCCTTGGAATGACTCATCATATTTTAAAATGGGTTTTCACACTTTTACAGCACAACACAGAAATTTAGCTGTTTACTGCCTTTTCTAAATTTAAACAAAGTACAGCATATATTCTCAAATAGTATTTACAAGAATAAAAATGAGAGGAACGCAAAATCTTTAAGTGGAACAGTACCTACTACTGTCTGAAGTGGGAGTTGAAAAAAGACACAAAGAGGAACAACAATTGATGAACAAACACCAACAAGACTGCCCCAAAGAGATGCACTTATTCTTTGAGAGATTAATGAATGCTTCTCTTTGTAGAAATCCAGAGGAGGATATGGACATAAAGAACAATAAACCAAGGCCACGAAGTCAGTCAGCAAAAAATTACCCCAACTTGATAGCACTTTCTAATCAAGATGGAAAGATAATGCTAAAGTTGGAGCAAATATCAGCTTGTTCTCATTTAAGCATGCATTTTATTGCAAGTAGGTTGTTGGAGCTTGTGTGAAAGAAATACCACAGGAAAGATGTGGGGTCTTGCCTGCAGTTCACTACACAATTAAAACTACCCCAAAGAGAAGCACTTATGAATATTTGACCAATCAATGCTGCCATTTGAAGTAATCTTACTGTGTTGTATCCTCTGCTTGAATGAGCATTGCTCAAGGAAGTCAGCATGGAGCTCCTGAAAAGTATTCTCATTAGCAGCATAGGTCACATAAAACTACCCCAACAAATAGCACTTACTGAATACAAAAGATAAGTCAGGGCCATTGCAAAGGTACTGATAGTGACCGCTGATTGAATGAGCATTGCTCAAGGAAGTCAGCATGGAGTTCCTGAAGTCTTCTCTTTTGCAGCATAGGTCACTTAAAACTACCCCAACAAATAGCACTTACTGAATACAACACAAGTCAGTGCCATTGCAAAGGTACTGATAGTAACAGCTTTGGGGGCTAAAAACGAATGAAATCTTTAGCAGCAATGGACTTCACTTACAGACAGAGACAGGAGAAATGTGTTGCTTTCTGGTAGATCTAGCTGGTCTGAGGCTAGCTGTTTAACAACAGCCATTTAAGTATGTCCGTGTGCCCCTGGCTCTTCAGTGGTCGTTCACACTTTTGGGTCCTTCTGAGCTCATCAAGTTTTGATTGCTGTGTTAATATCCTTGGAATGACTCATCATATTTTAAAATGGGTTTTCACACTTTTACAGCACAACACAGAAATTTAGCTGTTTACTGCCTTTTCTAAATTTAAACAAAGTACAGCATATATTCTCAAATAGTATTTACAAGAATAAAAATGAGAGGAACGCAAAATCTTTAAGTGGAACAGTACCTACTACTGTCTGAAGTGGGAGTTGAAAAAAGACACAAAGAGGAACAACAATTGATGAACAAACACCAACAAGACTGCCCCAAAGAGATGCACTTATTCTTTGAGAGATTAATGAATGCTTCTCTTTGTAGAAATCCAGAGGAGGATATGGACATAAAGAACAATAAACCAAGGCCACGAAGTCAGTCAGCAAAAAATTACCCCAACTTGATAGCACTTTCTAATCAAGATGGAAAGATAATGCTAAAGTTGGAGCAAATATCAGCTTGTTCTCATTTAAGCATGCATTTTATTGCAAGTAGGTTGTTGGAGCTTGTGTGAAAGAAATACCACAGGAAAGATGTGGGGTCTTGCCTGCAGTTCACTACACAATTAAAACTACCCCAAAGAGAAGCACTTATGAATATTTGACCAATCAATGCTGCCATTTGAAGTAATCTTACTGTGTTGTATCCTCTGCTTGAATGAGCATTGCTCAAGGAAGTCAGCATGGAGCTCCTGAAAAGTATTCTCATTAGCAGCATAGGTCACATAAAACTACCCCAACAAATAGCACTTACTGAATACAAAAGATAAGTCAGGGCCATTGCAAAGGTACTGATAGTGACCGCTGATTGAATGAGCATTGCTCAAGGAAGTCAGCATGGAGTTCCTGAAGTCTTCTCTTTTGCAGCATAGGTCACTTAAAACTACCCCAACAAATAGCACTTACTGAATACAACACAAGTCAGTGCCATTGCAAAGGTACTGATAGTAACAGCTTTGGGGGCTAAAAACGAATGAAATCTTTAGCAGCAATGGACTTCACTTACAGACAGAGACAGGAGAAATGTGTTGCTTTCTGGTAGATCTAGCTGGTCTGAGGCTAGCTGTTTAACAACAGCCATTTAAGTATGTCCGTGTGCCCCTGGCTCTTCAGTGGTCGTTCACACTTTTGGGTCCTTCTGAGCTCATCAAGTTTTGATTGCTGTGTTAATATCCTTGGAATGACTCATCATATTTTAAAATGGGTTTTCACACTTTTACAGCAAAACATGGAAATTTAGCTGTTTACTGCCTTTTCTAAATTTAAACAAAGTACAGCATATATTCTCAAATAGTATTTACAAGAATAAAAATGAGAGGAACGCAAAATCTTTAAGTGGAACAGTACCTACTACTGTCTGAAGTGGGAGTTGAAAAAAGACACAAAGAGGAACAACAATTGATGAACAAACACCAACAAGACTGCCCCAAAGAGATGCACTTATTCTTTGAGAGATTAATGAATGCTTCTCTTTGTAGAAATCCAGAGGAGGATATGGACATAAAGAACAATAAACCAAGGCCACGAAGTCAGTCAGCAAAAAATTACCCCAACTTGATAGCACTTTCTAATCAAGATGGAAGGATAATGCTAAAGTTGGAGCAAATATCAGCTTGTTCTCATTTAAGCATGCATTTTATTGCAAGTAGGGTGTTGGAGCTCGTGTGAAAGAAATACCACAGGAAAGATGTGGGGTCTTGCCTGCAGTTCACTACACAATTAAAACTACCCCAAAGAGAAGCACTTATGAATATTTGACCAATCAATGCTGCCATTTGAAGTAATCTTACTGTGTTTTATCCTCTGATTGAATGAGCATTGCTCGAATAAGTCAGCATGGAGTTCCCGAAAGGTCTTCTCATTAGCAGCACAGGTCACATAAAACTACCCCAACAAATAGCACTTACTGAATACAACAGACAAGTCAGTGCCATTGCAAAGGTACTGATAGTTACCGCTGCTTGAATGAGCATTGCTCAAGGAAGTCAGCATGGAGTTCTTTAAGTCTTTTCTTTTGCAGCATAGGTCACTTAAAACTACCCCAACAAATAGCACTTACTGAATACAACAGACAAGTCAATGCAATTGTAAGGGTACTGATAGTAACATTATTTTCAGCTAAAAACAATTGAAATCTTTAGCAGCAATGGACAGAGACAGGAGAAATGTGTTGCTTTCTGGTAGATCTAGCTGGTCTGAGGCTAGCTGTTTAACAACAGCCATTTAAGTATGTCCGTGTGCCCCTGGCTCTTCAGTGGTCGTTCACACTTTTGGGTCCTTCTGAGCTCATCAAGTTTTGATTGCTGTGTTAATATCCTTGGAATGACTCATCATATTTTAAAATGGGTTTTCACACTTTTACAGCAAAACATGGAAATTTAGCTGTTTACTGCCTTTTCTAAATTTAAACAAAGTACAGCATATATTCTCAAATAGTATTTACAAGAATAAAAATGAGAGGAACGCAAAATCGTTAAGTGGAACAGTACCTACTACTGTCTGAAGTGGGAGTTGAAAAAAGACACAAAGAGGAACAACAATTGATGAACAAACACCAACAAGACTGCCCCAAAGAGATGCACTTATTCTTTGAGAGATTAATGAATGCTTCTCTTTGTAGAAATCCAGAGGAGGATATGGACATAAAGAACAATAAACCAAGGCCACGAAGTCAGTCAGCAAAAAATTACCCCAACTTGATAGCACTTTCTAATCAAGATGGAAGGATAATGCTAAAGTTGGAGCAAATATCAGCTTGTTCTCATTTAAGCATGCATTTTATTGCAAGTAGGGTGTTGGAGCTCGTGTGAAAGAAATACCACAGGAAAGATGTGGGGTCTTGCCTGCAGTTCACTACACAATTAAAACTACCCCAAAGAGAAGCACTTATGAATATTTGACCAATCAATGCTGCCATTTGAAGTAATCTTACTGTGTTGTATCCTCTGCTTGAATGAGCATTACTCAAGGAAATCAGCATGGAGTTCCCGAAAGGTCTTCTCATTAGCAGCATAGGTCACATAAAACTACCCCAACAAATAGAACTTACTGAATACAACAGACAAGTCAGTGCCATTGCAAAGGTACTGATAGTTACCGCTGCTTGAATGAGCATTGCTCAAGGAAGTCAGCATGGAGTTCTTTAAGTCTTTTCTTTTGCAGCATAGGTCACTTAAAACTACCCCAACAAATAGCACTTACTGAATACAACAGACAAGTCAATGCAATTGCAAGGGTACTGATAGTAACATTATTTTCAGCTAAAAACAATTGAAATCTTTAGCAGCAATGGACAGAGACAGGAGAAATGTGTTGCTTTCTGGTAGATCTAGCTGGTCTGAGGCTAGCTGTTTAACAACAGCCATTTAAGTATGTCCGTGTGCCCCTGGCTCTTCAGTGGTCGTTCACACTTTTGGGTCCTTCTGAGCTCATCAAGTTTTGATTGCTGTGTTAATATCCTTGGAATGACTCATCATATTTTAAAATGGGTTTTCACACTTTTACAGCAAAACATGGAAATTTAGCTGTTTACTGCCTTTTCTAAATTTAAACAAAGTACAGCATATATTCTCAAATAGTATTTACAAGAATAAAAATGAGAGGAACGCAAAATCTTTAAGTGGAACAGTACCTACTACTGTCTGAAGTGGGAGTTGAAAAAAGACACAAAGAGGAACAACAATTGATGAACAAACACCAACAAGACTGCCCCAAAGAGATGCACTTGTTCTTTGGGAGATTAACCCTTGTGTGGTGTTCATATTTCTGTTACTTAGACAATGTTTGTGGGTCTAGTGGACCCAGAGCATTATTAGTATCTTAAACCAATGCAGTCATACAAATTTATGTATTACTGTTTACAGATGATTACTTTAGCCTCATTGCAAGTAATATAGACAGAATTTATGGTTAATATTTGTCATTTACCACTTTTAGAGGACTATTTATAGATTAAAGTGCTATTCGTTTTTGTGATAATATGAAATAAGAGAAGAAAATTCTATTCTCCCCCAGATGTTTATCTAAAATAAGTATTTTCATCACTTTTTTATCTCAAATAAGTTTTTCATCACTTTGATGTTTATTTCTTTGAACTTAGTTTGAAATTGTACACATTTGTGTCCGTCTACACAGCACAAGCCTCATCTGAAAAGATGCGGTATCATAACACATCATCCACATTGAACACATAACCTATTCATGGCAGCCTACACAACACATAAGAAGCAGATTTTTACTGTGTAGCTGTGTTGCATATGCATTTCTTGCATTTTATAGACGTATACTGTGTCTTCCTGTCCATCTTATGTCCACACACACTGCAGTACAATGTGTTGCTTTTGGCTACAACCTAAAATGATGAAAATGGTTGGATATGAAATTTTACTTTCCCTATTTCTCACTCTCTCTCACACACTCATACACACACAAACACACACAAACACACACACCATAAGTTTTGTGGTAACTTGTGGTTTTACAAATAGTAATCAATACACCAGTTTACCATGATTACTACACTTTTACTATTATACAGCCATGGTTATTTTTTGTAAGGGATATAATGGTAAAATGTAGAATGGTTCCTGTTAGACAAAAGGTAAAGTGTTTGGGACAGTGGGGGCAGACAAGTGTTCATGCATGATATATAACATGTTGTATCCTTGCGATGTTACAGCAAGTGCCGAAGGACAAAACTCTGACATGCATCCATCACATATGTACAAACATATTTACAAACACACTCATGCACTCACAGGAGTCACAGATAAGTGAAAAACAGAGTAAAGTTACATAGCATATTAAAATTTCACTCTCTTATTACCTCCGGGTCCAGTGGACCCGAACACCACATATGTAATATAAATGTGTAGGGGGGTGTACAGTGTACAGTCATTATAAAGTTGTTTATTTTTATGTTCTTTATAGAAAATGAGCCAAGGCCAATGAATCTGAGGTTGAAACAACAATTAATTGCATAATTTTTCTTTTAGTAAACATTAAAAACGGGTCCCACAGACCCGAACACCACACAAGGGTTAATGAATGCTTCTCTTTGTAGAAATCCAGAGTAGGATATGGACAAAAAGAACAATAAACCAAGGCCACGAAGTCAGTCAGCAAAAAATTACCCCAACTTGATAGCACTTTCTTATCAAGATGGAAGGATAATGCTAAAGTTGGAGCAAATATCAGCTTGTTCTCATTTAAGCATGCATTTTATTGCAAGTAGGGTGTTGGAGCTCGTGTGAAAGAAATACCACAGGAAAGATGTGGGGTCTTGCCTGCAGTTCACTACACAATTAAAACTACCCCAAAGAGAAGCACTTATGAATATTTGACCAATCAATGCTGCCATTTGAAGTAATCTTACTGTGTTTTATCCTCTGATTGAATGAGCATTGCTCGAATAAGTCAGCATGGAGTTCCCGAAAGGTCTTCTCATTAGCAGCACAGGTCACATAAAACTACCCCAACAAATAGCACTTACTGAATACAACAGACAAGTCAGTGCCATTGCAAAGGTACTGATAGTTACCGCTGCTTGAATGAGCATTGCTCAAGGAAGTCAGCATGGAGTTCTTTAAGTCTTTTCTTTTGCAGCATAGGTCACTTAAAACTACCCCAACAAATAGCACTTACTGAATACAACAGACAAGTCAATGCAATTGCAAGGGTACTGATAGTAACATTATTTTCAGCTAAAAACAATTGAAATCTTTAGCAGCAATGGACAGAGACAGGAGAAATGTGTTGCTTTTTGGTAGATCTAGCTGGTCTGAGGCTAGCTGTTTAACAACAGCCATTTAAGTATGTCCGTGTGCCCCTGGCTCTTCAGTGGTCGTTCACACTTTTGGGTCCTTCTGAGCTCATCAAGTTTTGATTGCTGTGTTAATATCCTTGGAATGACTCATCATATTTTAAAATGGGTTTTCACACTTTTACAGCACAACACAGAAATTTAGCTGTTTACTGCCTTTTCTAAATTTAAACAAAGTACAGCATATATTTCAAATAGTATTTACAAGAATAAAAATGAGAGGAACGCAAAATCTTTAAGTGGAACAGTACCTACTACTGTCTGAAGTGGGAGTTGAAAAAAGACACAAAGAGGAACAACAATTGATGAACAAACACCAACAAGACTGCCCCAAAGAGATGCACTTATTCTTTGAGAGATTAATGAATGCTTCTCTTTGTAGAAATCCAGAGGAGGATATGGACATAAAGAACAATAAACCAAGGCCACGAAGTCAGTCAGCAAAAAATTACCCCAACTTGATAGCACTTTCTAATCAAGATGGAAAGATAATGCTAAAGTTGAAGCAAATATCAGCTTGTTCTCATTTAAGCATGCATTTTATTGCAAGTAGGTTGTTGGAGCTTGTGTGAAAGAAATACCACAGGAAAGATGTGGGGTCTTGCCTGCAGTTCACTACACAATTAAAACTACCCCAAAGAGAAGCACTTATGAATATTTGACCAATCAATGCTGCCATTTGAAGTAATCTTACTGTGTTTTATCCTCTGATTGAATGAGCATTGCTCGAATAAGTCAGCATGGAGTTCCCGAAAGGTCTTCTCATTAGCAGCATAGGTCACATAAAACTACCCCAACAAATAGCACTTACTGAATACAACAGAAAAGTCAGTGCCATTGCAAAGGTACTGATAGTTACCGCTGCTTGAATGAGCATTGCTCAAGGAAGTCAGCATGGAGTTCTTTAAGTCTTTTCTTTTGCAGCATAGGTCACTTAAAACTACCCCAACAAATAGCACTTACTGAATACAACAGACAAGTCAATGCAATTGCAAGGGTACTGATAGTAACATTATTTTCAGCTAAAAACAATTGAAATCTTTAGCAGCAATGGACAGAGACAGGAGAAATGTGTTGCTTTCTGGTAGATCTAGCTGGTCTGAGGCTAGCTGTTTAACAACAGCCATTTAAGTATGTCCGTGTGCCCCTGGCTCTTCAGTGGTCGTTCACACTTTTGGGTCCTTCTGAGCTCATCAAGTTTTGATTGCTGTGTTAATATCCTTGGAATGACTCATCATATTTTAAAATCGGTTTTCACACTTTTACAGCACAACATGGAAATTTAGCTGTTTACTGCCTTTTCTAAATTTAAACAAAGTACAGCATATATTCTCAAATAGTATTCACAAGAATGAAAATGAGAGGAACGCAAAATCTTTAAGTGGAACAGTACCTACTACTGTCTGAAGTGGGAGTTGAAAAAAAGACACAAAGAGGAACAACAATTGATGAACAAACACCAACAAGACTGCCCCAAAGAGATGCACTTATTCTTTGAGAGATTAATGAATGCTTCTCTTTGTAGAAATCCAGAGGAGGATATGGACATAAAGAACAATAAACCAAGGCCACGAAGTCAGTCAGCAAAAAATTACCCCAACTTGATAGCACTTTCTTATCAAGATGGAAGGATAATGCTAAAGTTGAAGCAAATATCAGCTTGTTCTCATTTAAGCATGCATTTTATTGCAAGTAGGTTGTTGGAGCTTGTGTGAAAGAAATACCACAGGAAAGATGTGGGGTCTTGCCTGCAGTTCACTACACAATTAAAACTACCCCAAAGAGAAGCACTTATGAATATTTGACCAATCAATGCTGCCATTTGAAGTAATCTTACTGTGTTGTATCCTCTGCTTGAATGAGCATTACTCAAGGAAGTCAGCATGGAGCTCCTGAAAAGTCTTCTCTTTTGCAGCATAGGTCACTTAAAACTACCCCAACAAATAGCACTTACTGAATACAACAGACAAGTCAGTGCCATTGCAAAGGTACTGATAGTGACCGCTGATTGAATGAGCATTGCTCAAGGAAGTCAGCGTGGAGTTCCTGAAGTCTTCTCTTTTGCAGCATAGGTCACTTAAAACTCCCCCAACAAATAGCACTTACTGAATACAACACAAGTCAGTGCCATTGCAAAGGTACTGATAGTAACAGCTTTGGGGGCTAAAAACGAATGAAATCTTTAGCAGCAATGGACTTCACTTACAGACAGAGACAGGATAAATGTGTTGCTTTCTGGTAGATCTAGCTGGTCTGAGGCTAGCTGTTTAACAACAGCCATTTAAGTATGTCCGTGTGCCCCTGGCTCTTCAGTGGTCGTTCACACTTTTGGGTCCTTCTGAGCTCATCAAGTTTTGATTGCTGTGTTAATATCCTTGGAATGACTCATCATATTTTAAAATGGGTTTTCACACTTTTACAGCACAACACAGAAATTTAGCTGTTTACTGCCTTTTCTAAATTTAAACAAAGTACAGCATATATTCTCAAATAGTATTTACAAGAATAAAAATGAGAGGAACGCAAAATCTTTAAGTGGAACAGTACCTACTACTGTCTGAAGTGGGAGTTGAAAAAAGACACAAAGAGGAACAACAATTGATGAACAAACACCAACAAGACTGCCCCAAAGAGATGCACTTATTCTTTGAGAGATTAATGAATGCTTCTCTTTGTAGAAATCCAGAGGAGGATATGGACATAAAGAACAATAAACCAAGGCCACGAAGTCAGTCAGCAAAAAATTACCCCAACTTGATAGCACTTTCTAATCAAGATGGAAAGATAATGCTAAAGTTGGAGCAAATATCAGCTTGTTCTCATTTAAGCATGCATTTTATTGCAAGTAGGTTGTTGGAGCTTGTGTGAAAGAAATACCACAGGAAAGATGTGGGGTCTTGCCTGCAGTTCACTACACAATTAAAACTACCCCAAAGAGAAGCACTTATGAATATTTGACCAATCAATGCTGCCATTTGAAGTAATCTTACTGTGTTGTATCCTCTGCTTGAATGAGCATTGCTCAAGGAAGTCAGCATGGAGCTCCTGAAAAGTATTCTCATTAGCAGCATAGGTCACATAAAACTACCCCAACAAATAGCACTTACTGAATACAAAAGATAAGTCAGGGCCATTGCAAAGGTACTGATAGTGACCGCTGATTGAATGAGCATTGCTCAAGGAAGTCAGCATGGAGTTCCTGAAGTCTTCTCTTTTGCAGCATAGGTCACTTAAAACTACCCCAACAAATAGCACTTACTGAATACAACACAAGTCAGTGCCATTGCAAAGGTACTGATAGTAACAGCTTTGGGGGCTAAAAACGAATGAAATCTTTAGCAGCAATGGACTTCACTTACAGACAGAGACAGGAGAAATGTGTTGCTTTCTGGTAGATCTAGCTGGTCTGAGGCTAGCTGTTTAACAACAGCCATTTAAGTATGTCCGTGTGCCCCTGGCTCTTCAGTGGTCGTTCACACTTTTGGGTCCTTCTGAGCTCATCAAGTTTTGATTGCTGTGTTAATATCCTTGGAATGACTCATCATATTTTAAAATGGGTTTTCACACTTTTACAGCACAACACAGAAATTTAGCTGTTTACTGCCTTTTCTAAATTTAAACAAAGTACAGCATATATTCTCAAATAGTATTTACAAGAATAAAAATGAGAGGAACGCAAAATCTTTAAGTGGAACAGTACCTACTACTGTCTGAAGTGGGAGTTGAAAAAAGACACAAAGAGGAACAACAATTGATGAACAAACACCAACAAGACTGCCCCAAAGAGATGCACTTATTCTTTGAGAGATTAATGAATGCTTCTCTTTGTAGAAATCCAGAGGAGGATATGGACATAAAGAACAATAAACCAAGGCCACGAAGTCAGTCAGCAAAAAATTACCCCAACTTGATAGCACTTTCTAATCAAGATGGAAAGATAATGCTAAAGTTGGAGCAAATATCAGCTTGTTCTCATTTAAGCATGCATTTTATTGCAAGTAGGTTGTTGGAGCTTGTGTGAAAGAAATACCACAGGAAAGATGTGGGGTCTTGCCTGCAGTTCACTACACAATTAAAACTACCCCAAAGAGAAGCACTTATGAATATTTGACCAATCAATGCTGCCATTTGAAGTAATCTTACTGTGTTGTATCCTCTGCTTGAATGAGCATTGCTCAAGGAAGTCAGCATGGAGCTCCTGAAAAGTATTCTCATTAGCAGCATAGGTCACATAAAACTACCCCAACAAATAGCACTTACTGAATACAAAAGATAAGTCAGGGCCATTGCAAAGGTACTGATAGTGACCGCTGATTGAATGAGCATTGCTCAAGGAAGTCAGCATGGAGTTCCTGAAGTCTTCTCTTTTGCAGCATAGGTCACTTAAAACTACCCCAACAAATAGCACTTACTGAATACAACACAAGTCAGTGCCATTGCAAAGGTACTGATAGTAACAGCTTTGGGGGCTAAAAACGAATGAAATCTTTAGCAGCAATGGACTTCACTTACAGACAGAGACAGGAGAAATGTGTTGCTTTCTGGTAGATCTAGCTGGTCTGAGGCTAGCTGTTTAACAACAGCCATTTAAGTATGTCCGTGTGCCCCTGGCTCTTCAGTGGTCGTTCACACTTTTGGGTCCTTCTGAGCTCATCAAGTTTTGATTGCTGTGTTAATATCCTTGGAATGACTCATCATATTTTAAAATGGGTTTTCACACTTTTACAGCAAAACATGGAAATTTAGCTGTTTACTGCCTTTTCTAAATTTAAACAAAGTACAGCATATATTCTCAAATAGTATTTACAAGAATAAAAATGAGAGGAACGCAAAATCTTTAAGTGGAACAGTACCTACTACTGTCTGAAGTGGGAGTTGAAAAAAGACACAAAGAGGAACAACAATTGATGAACAAACACCAACAAGACTGCCCCAAAGAGATGCACTTATTCTTTGAGAGATTAATGAATGCTTCTCTTTGTAGAAATCCAGAGGAGGATATGGACATAAAGAACAATAAACCAAGGCCACGAAGTCAGTCAGCAAAAAATTACCCCAACTTGATAGCACTTTCTAATCAAGATGGAAGGATAATGCTAAAGTTGGAGCAAATATCAGCTTGTTCTCATTTAAGCATGCATTTTATTGCAAGTAGGGTGTTGGAGCTCGTGTGAAAGAAATACCACAGGAAAGATGTGGGGTCTTGCCTGCAGTTCACTACACAATTAAAACTACCCCAAAGAGAAGCACTTATGAATATTTGACCAATCAATGCTGCCATTTGAAGTAATCTTACTGTGTTTTATCCTCTGATTGAATGAGCATTGCTCGAATAAGTCAGCATGGAGTTCCCGAAAGGTCTTCTCATTAGCAGCACAGGTCACATAAAACTACCCCAACAAATAGCACTTACTGAATACAACAGACAAGTCAGTGCCATTGCAAAGGTACTGATAGTTACCGCTGCTTGAATGAGCATTGCTCAAGGAAGTCAGCATGGAGTTCTTTAAGTCTTTTCTTTTGCAGCATAGGTCACTTAAAACTACCCCAACAAATAGCACTTACTGAATACAACAGACAAGTCAATGCAATTGTAAGGGTACTGATAGTAACATTATTTTCAGCTAAAAACAATTGAAATCTTTAGCAGCAATGGACAGAGACAGGAGAAATGTGTTGCTTTCTGGTAGATCTAGCTGGTCTGAGGCTAGCTGTTTAACAACAGCCATTTAAGTATGTCCGTGTGCCCCTGGCTCTTCAGTGGTCGTTCACACTTTTGGGTCCTTCTGAGCTCATCAAGTTTTGATTGCTGTGTTAATATCCTTGGAATGACTCATCATATTTTAAAATGGGTTTTCACACTTTTACAGCACAACACAGAAATTTAGCTGTTTACTGCCTTTTCTAAATTTAAACAAAGTACAGCATATATTCTCAAATAGTATTTACAAGAATGAAAATGAGAGGAACGCAAAATCTTTAAGTGGAACAGTACCTACTACTGTCTGAAGTGGGAGTTGAAAAAAGACACAAAGAGGAACAACAATTGATGAACAAACACCAACAAGACTGCCCCAAAGAGATGCACTTGTTCTTTGAGAGATTAATGAATGCTTCTCTTTGTAGAAATCCAGAGGAGGATATGGACATAAAGAACAATAAACCAAGGCCACGAAGTCAGTCAGCAAAAAATTACCCCAACTTGATAGCACTTTCTAATCAAGATGGAAAGATAATGCTAAAGTTGAAGCAAATATCAGCTTGTTCTCATTTAAGCATGCATTTTATTGCAAGTAGGTTGTTGGAGCTTGTGTGAAAGAAATACCACAGGAAAGATGTGGGGTCTTGCCTGCAGTTCACTACACAATTAAAACTACCCCAAAGAGAAGCACTTATGAATATTTGACCAATCAATGCTGCCATTTGAAGTAATCTTACTGTGTTGTATCCTCTGATTGAATAAGCATTGCTCGAATAAGTCAGCATGGAGTTCCCGAAAGGTCTTCTCATTAGCAGCATAGGTCACATAAAACTACCCCAACAAATAGCACTTACTGAATACAACAGACAAGTCAGTGCCATTGCAAAGGTACTGATAGTTACCGCTGCTTGAATGAGCATTGCTCAAGGAAGTCAGCATGGAGTTCTTTAAGTCTTTTCTTTTGCAGCATAGGTCACTTAAAACTACCACAACAAATAGCACTTACTGAATACAACAGACAAGTCAATGCAATTGCAAGGGTACTGATAGTAACATTATTTTCAGCTAAAAACAATTGAAATCTTTAGCAGCAATGGACAGAGACAGGAGAAATGTGTTGCTTTCTGGTAGATCTAGCTGGTCTGAGGCTAGCTGTTTAACAACAGCCATTTAAGTATGTCCGTGTGCCCCTGGCTCTTCAGTGGTCGTTCACACTTTTGGGTCCTTCTGAGCTCATCAAGTTTTGATTGCTGTGTTAATATCCTTGGAATGACTCATCATATTTTAAAATGGGTTTTCACACTTTTACAGCACAACACAGAAATTTAGCTGTTTACTGCCTTTTCTAAATTTAAACAAAGTACAGCATATATTTCAAATAGTATTTACAAGAATAAAAATGAGAGGAACGCAAAATCTTTAAGTGGAACAGTACCTACTACTGTCTGAAGTGGGAGTTGAAAAAAAGACACAAAGAGGAACAACAATTGATGAACAAACACCAACAAGACTGCCCCAAAGAGATGCACTTATTCTTTGAGAGATTAATGAATGCTTCTCTTTGTAGAAATCCAGAGGAGGATATGGACATAAAGAACAATAAACCAAGGCCACGAAGTCAGTCAGCAAAAAATTACCCCAACTTGATAGCACTTTCTTATCAAGATGGAAGGATAATGCTAAAGTTGAAGCAAATATCAGCTTGTTCTCATTTAAGCATGCATTTTATTGCAAGTAGGTTGTTGGAGCTTGTGTGAAAGAAATACCACAGGAAAGATGTGGGGTCTTGCCTGCAGTTCACTACACAATTAAAACTACCCCAAAGAGAAGCACTTATGAATATTTGACCAATCAATGCTGCCATTTGAAGTAATCTTACTGTGTTGTATCCTCTGCTTGAATGAGCATTACTCAAGGAAGTCAGCATGGAGCTCCTGAAAAGTCTTCTCTTTTGCAGCATAGGTCACTTAAAACTACCCCAACAAATAGCACTTACTGAATACAACAGACAAGTCAGTGCCATTGCAAAGGTACTGATAGTGACCGCTGATTGAATGAGCATTGCTCAAGGAAGTCAGCGTGGAGTTCCTGAAGTCTTCTCTTTTGCAGCATAGGTCACTTAAAACTCCCCCAACAAATAGCACTTACTGAATACAACACAAGTCAGTGCCATTGCAAAGGTACTGATAGTAACAGCTTTGGGGGCTAAAAACGAATGAAATCTTTAGCAGCAATGGACTTCACTTACAGACAGAGACAGGATAAATGTGTTGCTTTCTGGTAGATCTAGCTGGTCTGAGGCTAGCTGTTTAACAACAGCCATTTAAGTATGTCCGTGTGCCCCTGGCTCTTCAGTGGTCGTTCACACTTTTGGGTCCTTCTGAGCTCATCAAGTTTTGATTGCTGTGTTAATATCCTTGGAATGACTCATCATATTTTAAAATGGGTTTTCACACTTTTACAGCACAACACAGAAATTTAGCTGTTTACTGCCTTTTCTAAATTTAAACAAAGTACAGCATATATTCTCAAATAGTATTTACAAGAATAAAAATGAGAGGAACGCAAAATCTTTAAGTGGAACAGTACCTACTACTGTCTGAAGTGGGAGTTGAAAAAAGACACAAAGAGGAACAACAATTGATGAACAAACACCAACAAGACTGCCCCAAAGAGATGCACTTATTCTTTGAGAGATTAATGAATGCTTCTCTTTGTAGAAATCCAGAGGAGGATATGGACATAAAGAACAATAAACCAAGGCCACGAAGTCAGTCAGCAAAAAATTACCCCAACTTGATAGCACTTTCTAATCAAGATGGAAAGATAATGCTAAAGTTGGAGCAAATATCAGCTTGTTCTCATTTAAGCATGCATTTTATTGCAAGTAGGTTGTTGGAGCTTGTGTGAAAGAAATACCACAGGAAAGATGTGGGGTCTTGCCTGCAGTTCACTACACAATTAAAACTACCCCAAAGAGAAGCACTTATGAATATTTGACCAATCAATGCTGCCATTTGAAGTAATCTTACTGTGTTGTATCCTCTGCTTGAATGAGCATTGCTCAAGGAAGTCAGCATGGAGCTCCTGAAAAGTATTCTCATTAGCAGCATAGGTCACATAAAACTACCCCAACAAATAGCACTTACTGAATACAAAAGATAAGTCAGGGCCATTGCAAAGGTACTGATAGTGACCGCTGATTGAATGAGCATTGCTCAAGGAAGTCAGCATGGAGTTCCTGAAGTCTTCTCTTTTGCAGCATAGGTCACTTAAAACTACCCCAACAAATAGCACTTACTGAATACAACACAAGTCAGTGCCATTGCAAAGGTACTGATAGTAACAGCTTTGGGGGCTAAAAACGAATGAAATCTTTAGCAGCAATGGACTTCACTTACAGACAGAGACAGGAGAAATGTGTTGCTTTCTGGTAGATCTAGCTGGTCTGAGGCTAGCTGTTTAACAACAGCCATTTAAGTATGTCTGTGTGCCCCTGGCTCTTCAGTGGTCGTTCACACTTTTGGGTCCTTCTGAGCTCATCAAGTTTTGATTGCTGTGTTAATATCCTTGGAATGACTCATCATATTTTAAATGGGTTTTCACACTTTTACAGCAAAACATGGAAATTTAGCTGTTTACTGCCTTTTCTAAATTTAAACAAAGTACAGCATATATTCTCAAATAGTATTTACAAGAATAAAAATGAGAGGAACGCAAAATCTTTAAGTGGAACAGTACCTACTACTGTCTGAAGTGGGAGTTGAAAAAAGACACAAAGAGGAACAACAATTGATGAACAAACACCAACAAGACTGCCCCAAAGAGATGCACTTATTCTTTGAGAGATTAATGAATGCTTCTCTTTGTAGAAATCCAGAGGAGGATATGGACATAAAGAACAATAAACCAAGGCCACGAAGTCAGTCAGCAAAAATTACCCCAACTTGATAGCACTTTCTAATCAAGATGGAAGGATAATGCTAAAGTTGGAGCAAATATCAGCTTGTTCTCATTTAAGCATGCATTTTATTGCAAGTAGGGTGTTGGAGCTCGTGTGAAAGAAATACCACAGGAAAGATGTGGGGTCTTGCCTGCAGTTCACTACACAATTAAAACTACCCCAAAGAGAAGCACTTATGAATATTTGACCAATCAATGCTGCCATTTGAAGTAATCTTACTGTGTTTTATCCTCTGATTGAATGAGCATTGCTCGAATAAGTCAGCATGGAGTTCCCGAAAGGTCTTCTCATTAGCAGCACAGGTCACATAAAACTACCCCAACAAATAGCACTTACTGAATACAACAGACAAGTCAGTGCCATTGCAAAGGTACTGATAGTTACCGCTGCTTGAATGAGCATTGCTCAAGGAAGTCAGCATGGAGTTCTTTAAGTCTTTTCTTTTGCAGCATAGGTCACTTAAAACTACCCCAACAAATAGCACTTACTGAATACAACAGACAAGTCAATGCAATTGTAAGGGTACTGATAGTAACATTATTTTCAGCTAAAAACAATTGAAATCTTTAGCAGCAATGGACAGAGACAGGAGAAATGTGTTGCTTTCTGGTAGATCTAGCTGGTCTGAGGCTAGCTGTTTAACAACAGCCATTTAAGTATGTCCGTGTGCCCCTGGCTCTTCAGTGGTCGTTCACACTTTTGGGTCCTTCTGAGCTCATCAAGTTTTGATTGCTGTGTTAATATCCTTGGAATGACTCATCATATTTTAAAATGGGTTTTCACACTTTTACAGCACAACACAGAAATTTAGCTGTTTACTGCCTTTTCTAAATTTAAACAAAGTACAGCATATATTCTCAAATAGTATTTACAAGAATGAAAATGAGAGGAACGCAAAATCTTTAAGTGGAACAGTACCTACTACTGTCTGAAGTGGGAGTTGAAAAAAGACACAAAGAGGAACAACAATTGATGAACAAACACCAACAAGACTGCCCCAAAGAGATGCACTTGTTCTTTGAGAGATTAATGAATGCTTCTCTTTGTAGAAATCCAGAGGAGGATATGGACATAAAGAACAATAAACCAAGGCCACGAAGTCAGTCAGCAAAAAATTACCCCAACTTGATAGCACTTTCTAATCAAGATGGAAAGATAATGCTAAAGTTGAAGCAAATATCAGCTTGTTCTCATTTAAGCATGCATTTTATTGCAAGTAGGTTGTTGGAGCTTGTGTGAAAGAAATACCACAGGAAAGATGTGGGGTCTTGCCTGCAGTTCACTACACAATTAAAACTACCCCAAAGAGAAGCACTTATGAATATTTGACCAATCAATGCTGCCATTTGAAGTAATCTTACTGTGTTGTATCCTCTGATTGAATAAGCATTGCTCGAATAAGTCAGCATGGAGTTCCCGAAAGGTCTTCTCATTAGCAGCATAGGTCACATAAAACTACCCCAACAAATAGCACTTACTGAATACAACAGACAAGTCAGTGCCATTGCAAAGGTACTGATAGTTACCGCTGCTTGAATGAGCATTGCTCAAGGAAGTCAGCATGGAGTTCTTTAAGTCTTTTCTTTTGCAGCATAGGTCACTTAAAACTACCACAACAAATAGCACTTACTGAATACAACAGACAAGTCAATGCAATTGCAAGGGTACTGATAGTAACATTATTTTCAGCTAAAAACAATTGAAATCTTTAGCAGCAATGGACAGAGACAGGAGAAATGTGTTGCTTTCTGGTAGATCTAGCTGGTCTGAGGCTAGCTGTTTAACAACAGCCATTTAAGTATGTCCGTGTGCCCCTGGCTCTTCAGTGGTCGTTCACACTTTTGGGTCCTTCTGAGCTCATCAAGTTTTGATTGCTGTGTTAATATCCTTGGAATGACTCATCATATTTTAAATGGGTTTTCACACTTTTACAGCACAACACAGAAATTTAGCTGTTTACTGCCTTTTCTAAATTTAAACAAAGTACAGCATATATTTCAAATAGTATTTACAAGAATAAAAATGAGAGGAACGCAAAATCTTTAAGTGGAACAGTACCTACTACTGTCTGAAGTGGGAGTTGAAAAAAAGACACAAAGAGGAACAACAATTGATGAACAAACACCAACAAGACTGCCCCAAAGAGATGCACTTATTCTTTGAGAGATTAATGAATGCTTCTCTTTGTAGAAATCCAGAGGAGGATATGGACATAAAGAACAATAAACCAAGGCCACGAAGTCAGTCAGCA
>NC_133348.1:39472349-39503689 GCF_030506205.2 Paramisgurnus dabryanus
GATCGACGCAATGAAGATAACCGGCATGTTAACAGAGGCACGAGAGAAAAGTTTTTCTGGGACAATGATGCTGATTTTCATCAAAGCCAAAAGTCTAAAAGATCTAAAATATTCATCAATTCTACACATCAATATGAAAATGAGAACTCTGATTCTGATTGCTTTTATGAAGAGAACGATCATGTTTCCAAGTCAAGTTCAAGTGCCCGAACACAAAGCACAATGCAACGTAGACCAAAGACTTTGTACCGTGCACCTGTCAACAGCAAACAGACGATGCACGAAGATCTCCAAGAGGGTGAGATAGATGACTTTGATTTGTATAATAGTTCATATCCACAAGAATTTATTAATAGTGGGTTTAGAAATCGTAATTTTGGTCTACCTAAGTCAATTGATTCGGGCTCTAAAAGTAAATCTTTGAAACACAAAGAGAAAAGGAAACACCTGACGCCGGCTTCTGAAAGGGAGCCGACGTCAGGTCAGAGAATTATTCATATTGATTTTTCTGACGAAGATAGTGATGGTTTTGATGACGTATTGATCAGTAATACGATACGTGCGGAGGCACGAACACCTAAGTCGGTTTCGTTTGCTAATCGTGCGGGACGGGATGTAATTAGGGGTCCCGTCTCACACGATAGGATTACTCAACGTCATCGCGAAGAGTCTGAGCAAGAGTTTGTATCACGCAGCAATGTTTCAGTGAATAGAGCACGCAGTAAACCCCGAGGCAAACCTCATAATGAATATATACCGGCTTCACCGTCGCTTAGAACCACGATTAAACTCATATACGATCTAATTCGCTTTGTTCATCATCTACAGAACATAGATACAAACACACCGGGCAATAGGCCTGTTACCTTTAAAAGGTTAACCAGAGTTTTAATGGATGCCATCAGACCAGCATTACCAAATGATAATGTTATGCAATTGTTAAAGGGTAACGCGGATAACTGGGCATATACCACACAGCTTATTCTCCAGCAACATTACGAGGCAATTATTGCCAATACAGTAAAGGAACTTAAATCGAACACGAATAAGGACGACTGGTTACAAGCTTTTGAAGTTGCGGAGCGCTGGATCGAAAGAAACTTTAAAGGTAGGGTACCGGATGAAGTCATTGAAACCGTTGACTCCCTCTTAGTCGCAGAAACGATCGGAGATGGTGATTCTATACCGTTGGAAACGCCCACTATTTCAGTGGACGTGGCCAATATTGATACCCACGCTCGACCAGCCCCTACCGCAGCGCAGAATAAATCGTATTCGGAGGCTGTTAATGGTACCCAACGTACTGATAATTTAGGTCGGGCATCATTAACAGAGCAGTCTACCAGACCAAAGGATGGCGCGTGTCATATTAATGTACATATACAAACTTCTCCAGTTAACATTACTGATGGAGACTGGGGACGTTTGGAGACCACCCCGCCTCAACCGCCCTCACAGCCTAGTAGACCTGTGCAGCCTTTACCTCCTCTAGAACAGAGAACCCCTCGTTTTAGCACCCGGGGCCGGCTCACACAGGCTGGAGAGCTTGTTAAAGGGACACTGCAACATATTGAAGCCTCGAAAAATTGGTCGTTTGATGATACTAGTGTACCTCCAGAACCACGCCCAGTTATCCGACCTACTCTATTTCAACCCCTAGTCAATCTAGAACCTATAAATAATGATGCGACTGACGTTGCGCGGGGACAGGGACCGCAGCACCCACCTCAGACCACAATGGAACCGGCATCGGAGGTAGCGCTTACAGGTGGCGTGGTGCGCTCCCCCTCCCAGCGATCCCCTGTTTTACCGACCCCCCCTCAACCTAGAACGGAACAGAGTGAGGAAGTGGAGAACGTGACCCCCCAGCATGTATCACCGGCAGATGACACTAGTGACATTTTCCCGCCTGGACAGGCTTTCTCACCCCAGTCGAGTATTGCGGTATATTCTGATCATTCTGATGTGTGTTATTCTGATATGGGCTCACTTTCACCCACTTCTTATATTTGCAAAATAGGTGCAGCTCTACTGGACCCCTCCGATGGTCACACAACCAAGGATCAGGCGAATACGACTGCATTCACCAACAAAGCTTTTTCCATGTGTCCCTTTGTAGATGAAGGGCCATCCACAGCTTGTAAGACGGGGGCACCCCCGTTGGATAGGGAAAGGGCCCCATCTCTGGCCCCTCCTGAATCCGTTCCTAGACAGGATCCTGTAACGACCAAAAGGGGTGGGGGTGTTAGGGAAGAGACTAGAGGAGAACCCTCTGTCCCGGCAGGAACTGAGGTTGAGGTGGTGCAAATTTTACCGTCAACTCCCAAATCGCTTAGCAGACCCACTAGACACGTTAATACGATGAAAAAACTCTCAGATTGGAGCCTTACCATTAAGAAGAAGTTCCTGATCATAGGTGATTCCAATGTAGCCAGGATACCGGCGTTTGATGTTCCAGATTTGCAAATAGACAGCTTTCCGGGGGCTAAATTTCAGCACGCGAACAATTTGCTTCAGAAGGCGACTATAGCGGTGATGCCTGAAAAATTAATAGTGGCTTTTGGGGTCAATAATAGACAACAGAGATCAGAGGTGTAAAGTACTCGAGTAAATGTACTTCGTTACTGTACTTAAGTATTTTTTGGGCTACTTTGTACTTGTACTGAGTATAAAAAATATAAGCAACTTTTACTCTCTACTCAATTACATTTTTGATTGGGTATTTGTACTCTTTACTCCACTACATTTGAAATGACACTTAACGTTACTCGCTACATTGTTTATTCGTCAAATAAAAACGAGACGAAAGTGTCAGAGGGTGATGATGGATAGAATCTGTGGTCGCGAGGTTACACGCACACACACACAACTTCATTTGGCGCTGCGCAGAGCAATCGTAGAAATCAAAGTACTGCGAGAGCGAATCAAATGCATATGGAGAAGTCTGGTCTCGCGGTACTTTGATGTCAAACGCTGAATGGCTTGCGTTGAGCCACCGTAGCGGGACATCTGCGTGCTGCGTATGTCATAAACTGTAGAGAAAAGTTCGCGTCTGGACTGAAAGAAGAGATAAAGAGCAAACATATGGATGCATATCACATTTGCTTCAGTCAAGGGACCCTTTGTTAAACTTGTGATGCTACAATCAAAACAAAAGTGATGCGCGATTGCAGGAGGGTCATCCCGCAACTCAAAGGCAAGCACAAATGTTTATATACTCTGATGCTACTTTATCAGCTAACCTGAGCTGGTACATAACTTGATATAACTTACTATATAAACCAGCGAGGTCCTGTACTGATTGCCCGAGTAACTTAAGTACATTATAAGATTGATAATAAGTTAATTTCACTGTCCTCACATTTAATCAAGTATGCTGTAATGTATTTACTGTAAAGAGGGATGCATGACGGAAGAAATGTAGTGCACTTGTGAGATAGTGGTGTTACGTACTACATGTGTTTACAATTAATCTTTCAAATGAACAACTTCACGTTTTTAATATGCATTATCATATTTCTGTTGGTGTAATTTTAGTTTACTGGAATTTTTTAAATATTAAAATTATATATTTTTAGGATAGTCCTATATAAGAATATTTGGTAACACTTTACAATAAGGTTCATTAGTTAACAGTAGTTAATGTATTAACCAACTTGAACAAACCATGAGCAATACATTTGTTACATTATTTCTTCATGTTTGTTAATGTTAGTTAATAAAAATGTAAGCTTTAATTGTTTGTTCATGTTAGTTCAGAGTGCATTAACTAATGTAAACAAGATTTTAATAAAGTATTAGTAATTGTTGAAATTAACATTAACAAAGATGAATAAATGCTGTATAAATGCAGTTCATTATTAGTTCATGTAAACTAATGTAGCTAACGAATGTTAACTAATGAACCTTATTGTAAAGTGTTACCATATATTTATATCACAAAGTTAGGCTATATATTTTTCAGCATGGCACATTCAAGTACACAATGACACTAGACTAAAATTAAATGGGTTTAAATTAAATTTAATGTAGATTTCTAGACTAAAATCTCATGGTATTTAGTTGAATAAAATTAGACTAAAACTAAATCAATTCAGATGACAAAAATATGACTAAAACTTAATTAAATTTTAGTCAAAAGAAGACTATGACTATGTTTAATCTGTGTTTGTTCTGCCAGGTCAAAATTTTGAGGTGTTTGATTTCTTTTCTATATTAGGAAATAAAACCTCATAAATAAACTTTCTTAGTTTTCACTGCCCAGACCTACAATGTCTCTTTGTGTTGAGGACTAGCGCATCTTTGAGCCAACATTCAGTACGAGTAAAAATACTTGAGTACTTTTAAATTGGGTTACTTTAATACTTTTACTCAAGTCGTATTTAAATTGGTGACTTGTAACTTGTAGTGGAGTAATTTTTACAGTAAGGAATTTGTACTTTTACTCAAGTATGGCTTTCAGCTACTCTTTACACCTCTGACAGAGATACAGGTTAGCCGTTACACAGGAAATTGAGAAAGTACTTAAAACGGTACAGAAACGCCTACCGGACACCGAAGTGTATTTTCCCATGGTTAACTTTTCCAGAGCTCTCCCTGTGGAGGAACAATCTTCTCTGGAGCAGCTGAACTCGTTTATACAAAGGACCACTAAATATATTCCCCCTTTATCACATACGCATTTCATCGTGGAGAGTGATCAGATCCATTGGAAACCATCGACCGCCAGGGCTATGCTTGAGCATTGGGCCAAGCATTTAAACTTGACAACTTAGGGAACCGCATAATCGCCCAACATAAACTCATTGTTAATTTATCAGAGTCCTTTGTCCTCACACCCGCACAACAGTCCCTTTTATCTAAAGGTCTTTCTTTCATACCTACCCCGCAGAGTATTAAAACTCAAAAAATTGAATTAGATAAGGACCTGCAAACTTATCACAGAAGACTTAAATTAGAAACATTCTTTGAGGGTAAAAAGAGTAGAAAGAAAAAGTTACCTTTTACTCACGGCTCAGACTGGACACCGGCGCTTTCCAGTTTACCCAAAAGTATCACATCAATAATTAGGGCAGACCGTTATGCTCTTAAACACCTCAATTGGGAAAATACGCCCATTAATAATCTCTCGGTGGATGAAAGGAAAGCCATTAGGGAACTTCGTGATAACCGTAATATTGTCATTAAACCGGCCGATAAGGGCAATGCGGTGGTGATTCTCGATGTAGAACAGTATGTGTGGGAGGGACAGAGACAACTGGCTGTCGCGGAGCATTACAGACCCTTAGATGAACCCATATACCCAGAAACGATGAGAGAAGTGAGAGGGATTTTGGATGAAATGTGTGAGAATAACATCCTCAAACAGAACCAAAAAGAGTATCTAATAGGCTCAGGCACACCGAGACCTAGGAGGTTTTATTTGTTACCAAAGATACATAAGGAGCCAGAGAAGTGGAGTAAACCTTTTAAGATTCCACCGGGTAGACCGATTGTGTCGGATTGTAACAGCGAAACGTACTATACGGCAGAGTACATTGAACACTTTTTGGGACCGATATCCCAAAAACATCCCAGCTACCTTAGGGATACGTACGACTTCATTGCAAAAGCTAAAAATATTGACATCCCCACAGAGGCCTTTCTCTTCACTATTGATATAGATAGCTTATACACAAATATTGAGACCCAGGCGGGTATGGAGGCAGTCAGAAAGTGCATGGAGAAATATCCTGATGTAAAAAGACCAGATAAGTATATTCTTAAATTATTAGATATCAACCTAAATAAGAATGATTTTGAATTTGATTCAAAATTCTACTTACAAATTAAAGGAACGGCCATGGGGAAGAAATTTGCACCGTCGTACGCTAATATCTTTATGGCGGCGTGGGAGGAATCGGCTCTGTCTTCTTTTCCTCTTAAACCTCACGCGTACTTTCGTTTTCTGGACGATATTTGGGGAGTCTGGACACACTCGAAGGAAAGCTTTCTAGAGTTTATTGAACACTTAAACACCCACCAGAGCTCAATTAAAATCAAGTACACTATGAGTGACACAGAGGTCAATTTTTTGGACGTGGTATCATACAAAGGTGGTGGTTTTACAGAGACCCATAGGTTGGACTTCAGAGTGTATTTCAAGGAAACAGACACGCACTGTTTACTTCACAAAGCAAGCTTTCATCCAAAGCACACTTTTAGGGGCATCATCAAGTCTCAGTTATTGAGGTTCCATAGAATCTGCACTGAGAAGTCACAGTTTGATGCGGCCACTAAAACCTTATTTGGAGCCTTAAAACAAAGAAACTATTCCAGGTCTTTTTTGAGAAACATTTTGAAGTCCTTCCTCAAACCCAAATCTAATATTCAACTTTATGATCCCCCTAGAACCAAAATTATACCTCTGGTTACCAGATTTGGTGACACGAGTACCCAATTAAATAGGGCCATTAAAGAAAACTTTCTTAAATTCATGGAGCCCACCAAAAACTTACAACAACATAAACCCATTGCAGCCTATTCTAGGAACAAGAACCTCGCGGACATGCTAGTACAAAGTAAACTCTATAAACCTCCAAATAAGAGCAGAGCGGGCACGTGTAGGTATTTTGTTTCTAGACGTTGGGTTATCAACAGAACCAATAGGCGCATTTTTGAGCTCCGGCAGTCTCTGTCCCCCCAAACATCTAACTGTGTTTATCTCATCTTTTGCTCTAAATGTCAAAAACAGTATGTAGGACAAACCAAGAACCAAATAAACACCAGAGTATACCAACACACACATAATATAATACATAAGGTGGATAAACGTAGATACTTGGTTCAGCATTTTCTGCTGCATGGCCTAAAAGCCCTTAAGGTCACGGGCCTACAAGCAGATCCTAATTGGTCCTTACAAGATAGACTTAGAGCAGAGAGATCATGGATCGCGAGGCTGGACACCACGTTTCCTAGAGGCCTTAATGAGGCCTAATTATTACCTTGTCTAGGCATAACAACACGAAAGCGGTGGTCTCTTTGCACTCTGATTTTATGTCTGGCTTTTGAGGCCACTAAAGTATTATATGCATATCTCATACTCCACAGGAGTAGTATTTTTTTGTCTCTTAGATTTTGGCATAGTATGAAAATATATTCATACCAAGATATACTTACCCTTTTTGTTTCTCTTCTTAGTGGACTCCTCCAGGGAAACCATACCAGCACTTACCTACATGTGGGTCACTTTTTACTGTGCCTAACCCCAAAGCCACAAATTACAACTATAGGGCCTCAGAGTTTATATCCCCTCACCCAACTCCTTCTCTAACCCCAAGGTCACAAGAGCCAACGCCTAACCCCAAGTCAGGAACCCTGGGCGGTACTAACCCTAATGGGCATAACCCTGTGTTATACACCACAGTTTTATTGATAGGGTCTATTGACCCCTAAATTATTGACAATATTAATATAGATAGGGTCTTCGGTCCCCTAATAATGCAATAATATAATAATATAATACAGGAGTGGTACTATTAACATACGGCTATAAGCTTTATACATTCACATAACCTTACAGGCCAATGGTTGTAGTGTCCTTTAATTAATGTTTACTACTATTATTATGGATAGGGTCTATGGACCCCTAATTATACATATAGGATTGGCACTAAACCAAGGTAGGGGCTAACATATTGACATTGGGAATGACAAATATATGTTGACCTTTGCCCTTACTTTCTCCCTATAGAGATCATTGGTTAAATTGTCATGTTAGGTCGTACATGCTGGTATTTATGTTGAGTTAGGGTCTGGTTTCCCTGGAGGATGTTCAGGTTTTTGTTTATTATTTATTTTTTAATTTTTATTTATTATTTGTTTCATTATATTTATTTTTTAATTTTTATTTATTATTTGTTTCATTAATTTTTTACAGATTGTGTTTCTCCACCTTGAAACCTGTTCCATATATATGGGGATGAATGGAGGGAGGGTGAGCTTTGTTGTTCCTGGTGTGTTGGTTGGGAGCTGGGGGTGGCCAGTTGGGTGATGGCCAGCACATAACCGGGCCTGGATTTTCTGGACCCTGGTCTATCCTCTTCCTAACCCAGTCAGTGCCTCATCCTCTGGGCCCCTGGCTCTTTTCTGATGCGCCTGGGATGGTGGATGCCTCTCTCTTCCCTTCTATTCACTTAACAAAACATTTTTTTAATCCTTATTAGCACATTCTGCTTTGGGATTTCTCTAGAAATATAGTAATGGAGTGACATTTTGAATCCAGAGTGCTGGAGACTTTCCTCGGTATTGCAGTGTCAGGTTCCCCTTATAACCCTCTCCATAATTCTATCAATCACGCTGATTTTTACTACTATATCTGATGGTAGGAATCTTAATAATTAAAACCAAAAGTAAGGGACTAATGTCAAAATTTGACTGGATTTGCACATAGGGGTTTGATTCAGCTGCTCCAGAGAAGTCCTTTTGAGCCATGGTTGACCATTAACCTCTTTTTCCCACATATTGACTTGGTTAGCTTTAGACCAATTGGTATACCCTACCGAATAATATTATTATTTATTATTTACTATCTTTTAGTCTGGAGTGTCCCATATACAAACATATGTATACAGGTGGAACCCTGTCATGTAATATTTTTTTATAATTTTAATTTTGATTTCTTCAATTATTATTTATTTATTTGATTGTTTGTTTGTTTATTTATTTATTTATTTATTTATTCATTTTTCCTTTTAAAATTTTAATGTTGATTTCTTCAACATTTATTTATTTATTTGATTGTTTATTTATTTATTCATTTTAATATCTATTTAATTAATACTTTATATTTTATATTTTATATTTTATATTTAATTTTATTTATATCTTATTTATAAATAAACCCATACGGTTTCAGTAATTTGCACCAAGTCCATGTTACTTTCACTTTCGGTTTCCCAATAATCCTTAATATATCAACAGTGTAATTGTAAAAATGGAGGAGACATATTGTGGGGTTCATAACCTTATTTTAATACCTTGGAGGACCAGCACTGCAGTTTGGTTGTGTGACCAGCGGAGGGCGACAGAGGACACCTTATCCATGGGTGTGTCCCCAAGCCAATAGGTGAGAGATCATTAACCTTTAGTGTCATTCGAGAGCTGTACACGGATAGACTCACACGACATTGTTATTCTTTTAGCGCTTTATATCTGCTTTGGAGTACTTTTGCGAACGTTTGGTCCGCCTGAAGAAGGTACGGGAAGGTACCGAAACGTCGCGATTGGCCAGAACGTTCAACCTTAGTGGATACTTAATTGATTTCAAGATGGTGAAACCACGCACGCGGTCGGGCCCGAGGCCTACTCCCAGGGTCAGACTCGATGTGCCTTTCCCGTCTCTTAGAACTAACAGTGTTACAATGTTTACCAGCAGTAGATTTCGTGCGAATGATCCGGAACGACGGAGTGACGGATTTAATCCTGTTGATGAGTATGAGCGACCGCATTATCTCCGACCGCAGGCCGCACGGCCTCGCGCTCACGTCCGCCCGGCCTCGTGGGTGAGGGAACATGAGCATCCGGAGCCCACCGGACCGGGCCGGCGTAACACGCAGGTATTTCGGGACCGAAATTTACCTAATTATGCTAATAGCACTTATGTGGATAATGAAGGGAGTCGTTATACTAGTCAGCAGAATAGGAATAGAACTGCACTTTTTAGTGCACACTATGGAGAGCAGGACCTTGCCGATGGTGAAGGAAATCGAAGTGGGCCGCTCTACATTAACAGTAAACAGAAACGGAGAAGAGATCGTCAAAGAACAAGAAAAAGTGTCAATGCATCCTTCTCTGCATCTGCACGACAGCAACCAGACAAGTTTAACTACGAGCAAAGTAGGATTTCTCATCGTGATACGGACAGAAATCTTCATACAAGATCCAATTTGCCTTTTATTACCAGAGAAAAGCGGAGATTTGTGCCTTTCAATTCGGCTTCGGAACGAGCTCATGAGTCTTTTGAACACCGTGATGAGAGGAGTCGATTCGGTTTGAACAGAGCACAAGCTTCGGAACGGGATTACGACTACATTGCTGATCAACGGGAGGAGAGGAATCGATTCGTGAGAGATGGAGCTAATGATTCAATTTCAGACTGTGAGCAAGAACTTTACATGAATCGAGACAACGGGAGGTACCGCCACATCACGAACGCCAATAAAGCTTCGGAACACGACGATGAGCTCTCGCTTGATCTACGAGATCGGAGGAACCGACACACAGCTGAAAGACACAGCCTTTCGGACCGTACGGACAGGGATTTCATCACTCAACATAAAGAAAGGTACCGCCATACACTTAATAGAAGAGGAGATTATGCTTCTGATGATGACGATGAGCTTTCTGATATGCAACGTGATGAATGTAATCGATTCGACAGTAAAAGATCTAAAGCTTCAGAACGTGAGTACAGACTTTTCTCTGATCGACGCAATGAAGATAACCGGCATGTTAACAGAGGCACGAGAGAAAAGTTTTTCTGGGACAATGATGCTGATTTTCATCAAAGCCAAAAGTCTAAAAGATCTAAAATATTCATCAATTCTACACGTCAATATGAAAATGAGAACTCTGATTCTGATTGCTTTTATGAAGAGAACGATCGTGTTTCCAAGTCAAGTTCAAGTGCCCGAACACAAAGCACAATGCAACGTAGACCAAAGACTTTGTACCGTGCACCTGTCAACAGCAAACAGACGATGCACGAAGATCTCCAAGAGGGTGAGATAGATGACTTTGATTTGTATAATAGTTCATATCCACAAGAATTTATTAATAGTGGATTTAGAAATCGTAATTTTGGTCTACATAAGTCAATTGATTCGGGCTCTAAAAGTAAATCTTTGAAACACAAAGAGAAAAGGAAACACCTGACGCCGGCTTCTGAAAGGGAGCCGACGTCAGGTCAGAGAATTATTCATATTGATTTTTCTGACGAAGATAGTGATGGTTTTGATGACGTATTGATCAGTAATACGATACGTGCGGAGGCACGGACGCCTAAGTCGGTTTCGTTTGCTAATCGTGCGGGACGGGATGTAATTAGGGGTCCCGTCTCACACGATATGATTACTCAACGTCATCGCGAAGAGTCTGAGCAAGAGTTTGTATCACGCAGCAATGTTTCAGTGAATAGAGCACGCGGTAAACCCCGAGGCAAACCTCACAATGAATATATACCGGCTTCACCGTTGCTTAGAACCACGATTAAACTCATATACGATCTAATTCGCTTTGTTCATCATCTACAGAACATAGATACAAACACACCGGGCAATAGGCCTGTTACCTTTAAAAAGTTAACGAGAGTTTTAATGGATGCCATCAGACCAGCATTACCAAATGATAATGTTATGCAATTGTTAAAGGGTAACGCGGATAACTGGGCATATACCACACAGCTTATTCTCCAGCAACATTACGAGGCAATTATTGCCAATACAGTAAAGGAACTTAAATCGAACACGAATAAGGACGACTGGTTACAAGCTTTTGAAGTTGCGGAGCGCTGGATCGAAAGAAACTTTAAAGGTAGGGTACCGGATGAAGTCATTGAAACCGTTGACTCCCTCTTAGTCGCAGAAACGATCGGAGATGGTGATTCTATACCGTTGGAAACGCCCACTATTTCAGTGGACGTGGCCAATATTGATACCCACGCTCGACCAGCCCCTACCGCAGCGCAGAATAAATCGTATTCGGAGGCTGTTAATGGTACCCAACATACTGATAATTTAGGTCGGGCATCATTACCAGAGCAGTCTACCAGACCAAAGGATGGCGCGTGTCATATTAATGTACATATACAAACCTCTCCAGTTAACATTACTGATGGTGACTGGGGACGTTTGGAGACCACCCCGCCTCAACCGCCCTCACAGCCTAGCAGACCTGTGCAGCCTTTACCTCCTCTAGAGCAGAGAACCCCTCGTTTTAGCACCCGGGGCCGGCTCACACAGGCTGGAGAGCGTGTTAAAGGGACACTGCAACATATTGAAGCCTCGAAAAATTGGTCGTTTGATGATACTAGTGTACCTCCAGAACCACGCCCAGTTATCCGACCTACTCTATTCCAACCCCTAGTCAATCTAGAACCTATAAATAATGATGCGACTGACGTTGCGCGGGGACAGGGACCGCAGCACCCACCTCAGACCACAATGGAACCGGCAACGGAGGTAGCGCTTGCAGGTGGCGTGGTGCGCTCCCCCTCCCAGCGATCCCCTGTTTTACCGACCCCCCCCTCAACCTAGAACGGAACAGAGTGAGGAAGTGGAGAACGTGACCCCCCAGCATGTATCACCGGCAGATGACACTAGTGACATTTTCCCGCCTGGACAGGCTTTCTCACCCCAGTCAAGTATTGCGGTATATTCTGATCATTCTGATGTGTGTTATTCTGATATGGGCTCACTTTCACCCACTTCTTATATTTGCAAAATAGGTGCAGCTCTACTGGACCCCTCCGATGGTCACACAACCAAGGATCAGGCGAATACGACTGCATTCACCAACAAAGCTTTTTCCATGTGTCCCTTTGTAGATGAAGGGCCATCCACAGCTTGTAAGACGGGGGCACCCCCGTTAGATAGGGAAAGGGCCCCATCTCTGGCCCCTCCTGAATCCGTTCCTAGACAGGATCCTGTAACGACCAAAAGGGGTGGGGGTGTTAGGGAAGAGACTAGAGGAGAACCCTCTGTCCCGGCAGGAACTGAGGTTGAGGTGGTGCAAATTTTACCGTCAACTCCCAAATCGCTTAGCAGACCCACTAGACACGTTAATACGATGAAAAAACTCTCAGATTGGAGCCTTACCATTAAGAAGAAGTTCCTGATCATAGGTGATTCCAATGTAGCCAGGATACCGGCGTTTGATGTTCCAGATTTGCAAATAGACAGCTTTCCGGGGGCTAAATTTCAGCACGCGAACAATTTGCTTCAGAAGGCGACTATAGCTGTGATGCCTGAAAAATTAATAGTGGCTTTTGGGGTCAATAATAGACAACAGAGATACAGGTTAGCCGTTACACAGGAAATTGAGAAAGTACTTAAAACGGTACAGAAACGCCTACCGGACACCGAAGTGTATTTTCCCATGGTTAACTTTTCCAGAGCTCTCCCTGTGGAGGAACAATCTTCTCTGGAGCAGCTGAACTCGTTTATACAAAGGACCACTAAATATATTCCCCCTTTATCACATACGCATTTCATCGTGGAGAGTGATCAGATCCATTGGAAACCATCGACCGCCAGGGCTATGCTTGAGCATTGGGCCAAGCATTTAAACTTGACAACTTAGGGAACCGCATAATCGCCCAACATAAACTCATTGTTAATTTATCAGAGTCCTTTGTCCTCACACCCGCACAACAGTCCCTTTTATCTAAAGGTCTTTCTTTCATACCTACCCCGCAGAGTATTAAAACTCAAAAAATTGAATTAGATAAGGACCTGCAAACTTATCACAGAAGACTTAAATTAGAAACATTCTTTGAGGGTAAAAAGGGTAGAAAGAAAAAGTTACCTTTTACTCACGGCTCAGACTGGACACCGGCGCTTTCCAGTTTACCCAAAAGTATCACATCAATAATTAGGGCAGACCGTTATGCTCTTAAACACCTCAATTGGGAAAATACGCCAATTAATAATCTCTCGGTGGATGAAAGGAAAGCCATTAGGGAACTTCGTAATAACCGTAATATTGTCATTAAACCGGCCGATAAGGGCAATGCGGTGGTGATTCTCGATGTAGAACAGTATGTGTGGGAGGGACAGAGACAACTGGCTGTCGCGGAGCATTACAGACCCTTAGATGAGCCCATATACCCAGAAACGATGAGAGAAGTGAGAGGGATTTTGGATGAAATGTGTGAGAATAACATCCTCAAACAGAACCAAAAAGAGTATCTAATAGGCTCAGGCACACCGAGACCTAGGAGGTTTTATTTGTTACCAAAGATACATAAGGAGCCAGAGAAGTGGAGTAAACCTTTTAAGATTCCACCGGGTAGACCGATTGTGTCGGATTGTAACAGCGAAACGTACTATACGGCAGAGTACATTGAACACTTTTTGGGACCGATATCCCAAAAACATCCCAGCTACCTTAGGGATACGTACGACTTTATTGCAAAAGCTAAAAATATTGACATCCCCACAGAGGCCTTTCTCTTCACTATTGATATAGATAGCCTATACACAAATATTGAGACCCAGGCGGGTATGGAGGCAGTCAGAAAGTGCATGGAGAAATATCCTGATGTAAAAAGACCAGATAAGTATATTCTTAAATTATTAGATATCAACCTAAATAAGAATGATTTTGAATTTGATTCAAAATTCTACTTACAAATTAAAGGAACGGCCATGGGGAAGAAATTTGCACCGTCGTACGCTAATATCTTTATGGCGGCGTGGGAGGAATCGGCTCTGTCTTCTTTTCCTCTTAAACCTCACGCGTACTTTCGTTTTCTGGACGATATTTGGGGAGTCTGGACACACTCGAAGGAAAGCTTTCTAGAGTTTATTGAACACTTAAACACCCACCAGAGCTCAATTAAAATCAAGTACACTATGAGTGACACAGAGGTCAATTTTTTGGACGTGGTATCATACAAGGGTGGTGGTTTTAAAGAGACCCATAGGTTGGACTTCAGAGTGTATTTCAAGGAAACAGACACGCACTGTTTACTTCACAAAGCAAGCTTTCATCCAAAGCACACTTTTAAGGGCATCATCAAGTCTCAGTTATTGAGGTTCCATAGAATCTGCACTGAGAAGTCACAGTTTGATGCGGCCACTAAAACCTTATTTGGAGCCTTAAAACAAAGAAACTATTCCAGGTCTTTTTTGAGAAACATTTTGAAGTCCTTCCTCAAACCCAAATCTAATATTCAACTTTATGATCCCCCTAGAACCAAAATTATACCTCTGGTTACCAGATTTGGTGACACAAGTACCCAATTAAATAGGGCCATTAAAGAAAACTTTCTTAAATTCATGGAGCCCACCAAAAACTTACAACAACATAAACCCATTGCAGCCTATTCTAGGAACAAGAACCTCGCGGACATGCTAGTACAAAGTAAACTCTATAAACCTCCAAATAAGAGCAGAGCGGGCACGTGTAGGTATTTTGTTTCTAGACGTTGGGTTATCAATAGAACCAATAGGCGCATTTTTGAGCTCCGGCAGTCTCTGTCCCCCCACACATCTAACTGTGTTTATCTCATCTTTTGCTCTAAATGTCAAAAACAGTATGTAGGACAAACCAAGAACCAAATAAACACCAGAGTATACCAACACACACATAATATAATACATAAGGTGGATAAACGTAGATACTTGGTTCAGCATTTTCTGCTGCATGGCCTAAAAGCCCTTAAGGTCACGGGCCTACAAGCAGATCCTAATTGGTCCTTACAAGATAGACTTAGAGCAGAGAGATCATGGATCGCGAGGCTGGACACCACGTTTCCTAGAGGCCTTAATGAGGCCTAATTATTACCTTGTCTAGGCATAACAACACGGAAGCGGTGGTCTCTTTGCACTCTGGATTTTATGTCTGGCTTTTGAGGCCACTAAAGTATTATATGCATATCTCATACTCCACAGGAGTAGTATTTTTTGTCTCTTAGATTTTGGCATAGTATGAAAATATATTCATACCAAGATATACTTACCCTTTTTGTTTTCTCTTCTTAGTGGACTCCTCCAGGGAAACCATACCAGCACTTACCTACATATGGGTCACTTTTTACTGTGCCTAACCCCAAAACCACAAATTACAACTATGGGGCCTCAGAGTTTATATCCCCTCACCCAACTCCTTCTCTAACCCCAAGGTCACAAGAGCCAACGCCTAACCCCAAGTCAGGAACCCTGGGCGTACTAACCCTAATGGGCATAACCCTGTGTTATACACCACAGTTTTATTGATAGGGTCTATTGACCCCTAAATTATTGACAACATTAATATAGATAGGGTCTTCGGTCCCCTAATAATGCAATAATATAATAATATAATAATATAATATAGGAGTGGTACTATTAACATACGGCTATAAGGTATATACATTCACATAACCTCACAGGCCAATGGTTGCAGTGATCCTTTAATTAATGTTTACTACTATTATTATGGATAGGGTCTATGGACCCCTAATTATACATATAGGATTGGCACTAAACCCAAGGTAGGGCTAATATATTATTAATATAATAGATATTTATGGGCACCATCCATTTAAACGTTTGACATTGGGAATGACAAATATATGTTGACCTTTGCCCTTACTTTCTCCCTATAGAGATCATTGGTTAAATTGTCATGTTAGGTCGTACATGCTGGTATTTATGTTGAGTTAGGGTCTGGTTTCCCTGGAGGATGTTCAGGTTTTTGTTTATTATTTATTTTTTAATTTTTATTTATTATTTGTTTCATTATATTTATTTTTTAATTTTTATTTATTATTTGTTTCATTAATTTTTTACAGATTGTGTTTCTCCACCTTGAAACCTGTTCCATATATATGGGGATGAATGGAGGGAGGGTGAGCTTTGTTGTTCCTGGTGTGTTGGTTGGGAGCTGGGGGTGGCCAGTTGGGTGATGGCCAGCACATAACCGGGCCTGGATTTTCTGGACCCTGGTCTATCCTCTTCCTAACCCAGTCAGTGCCTCATCCTCTGGGCCCCTGGCTCTTTTCTGATGCGCCTGGGATGGTGGATGCCTCTCTCTTCCCTTCTATTCACTTAACAAAACATTTTTTTAATCCTTATTAGCACATTCTGCTTTGGGATTTCTCTAGAAATATAGTAATGGAGTGACATTTTGAATCCAGAGTGCTGGAGACTTTCCTCGGTATTGCAGTGTCAGGTTCCCCTTATAACCCTCTCCATAATTCTATCAATCACGCTGATTTTTACTACTATATCTGATGGTAGGAATCTTAATAATTAAAACCAAAAGTAAGGGACTAATGTCAAAATTTGACTGGATTTGCACATAGGGGTTTGATTCAGCTGCTCCAGAGAAGTCCTTTTGAGCCATGGTTGACCATTAACCTCTTTTTCCCACATATTGACTTGGTTAGCTTTAGACCAATTGGTATACCCTACCGAATAATATTATTATTTATTATTTACTATCTTTTAGTCTGGAGTGTCCCATATACAAACATATGTATACAGGTGGAACCCTGTCATGTAATATTTTTTTATAATTTTAATTTTGATTTCTTCAATTATTATTTATTTATTTGATTGTTTGTTTGTTTATTTATTTATTTATTTATTTATTCATTTTTCCTTTTAAAATTTTAATGTTGATTTCTTCAACATTTATTTATTTATTTGATTGTTTATTTATTTATTCATTTTAATATCTATTTAATTAATACTTTATATTTTATATTTTATATTTTATATTTAATTTTATTTATATCTTATTTATAAATAAACCCATACGGTTTCAGTAATTTGCACCAAGTCCATGTTACTTTCACTTTCGGTTTCCCAATAATCCTTAATATATCAACAGTGTAATTGTAAAAATGGAGGAGACATATTGTGGGGTTCATAACCTTATTTTAATACCTTGGAGGACCAGCACTGCAGTTTGGTTGTGTGACCAGCGGAGGGCGACAGAGGACACCTTATCCATGGGTGTGTCCCCAAGCCAATAGGTGAGAGATCATTAACCTTTAGTGTCATTCGAGAGCTGTACACGGATAGACTCACACGACATTGTTATTCTTTTAGCGCTTTATATCTGCTTTGGAGTACTTTTGCGAACGTTTGGTCCGCCTGAAGAAGGTACGGGAAGGTACCGAAACGTCGCGATTGGCCAGAACGTTCAACCTTAGTGGATACTTAATTGATTTCAAGATGGTGAAACCACGCACTGCGGTCGGGCCCGAGGCCTACTCCCAGGGTCAGACTCGATGTGCCTTTCCCGTCTCTTAGAACTAACAGTGTTACAATGTTTACCAGCAGTAGATTTCGTGCGAATGATCCGGAACGACGGAGTGACGGATTTAATCCTGTTGATGAGTATGAGCGACCGCATTATCTCCGACCGCAGGCCGCACGGCCTCGCGCTCACGTCCGCCCGGCCTCGTGGGTGAGGGAACATGAGCATCCGGAGCCCACCGGACCGGGCCGGCGTAACACGCAGGTATTTCGGGACCGAAATTTACCTAATTATGCTAATAGCACTTATGTGGATAATGAAGGGAGTCGTTATACTAGTCAGCAGAATAGGAATAGAACTGCACTTTTTAGTGCACACTATGGAGAGCAGGACCTTGCCGATGGTGAAGGAAATCGAAGTGGGCCGCTCTACATTAACAGTAAACAGAAACGGAGAAGAGATCGTCAAAGAACAAGAAAAAGTGTCAATGCATCCTTCTCTGCATCTGCACGACAGCAACCAGACAAGTTTAACTACGAGCAAAGTAGGATTTCTCATCGTGATACGGACAGAAATCTTCATACAAGATCCAATTTGCCTTTTATTACCAGAGAAAAGCGGAGATTTGTGCCTTTCAATTCGGCTTCGGAACGAGCTCATGAGTCTTTTGAACACCGTGATGAGAGGAGTCGATTCGGTTTGAACAGAGCACAAGCTTCGGAACGGGATTACGACTACATTGCTGATCAACGGGAGGAGAGGAATCGATTCGTGAGAGATGGAGCTAATGATTCAATTTCAGACTGTGAGCAAGAACTTTACATGAATCGAGACAACGGGAGGTACCGCCACATCACGAACGCCAATAAAGCTTCGGAACACGACGATGAGCTCTCGCTTGATCTACGAGATCGGAGGAACCGACACACAGCTGAAAGACACAGCCTTTCGGACCGTACGGACAGGGATTTCATCACTCAACATAAAGAAAGGTACCGCCATACACTTAATAGAAGAGGAGATTATGCTTCTGATGATGACGATGAGCTTTCTGATATGCAACGTGATGAATGTAATCGATTCGACAGTAAAAGATCTAAAGCTTCAGAACGTGAGTACAGACTTTTCTCTGATCGACGCAATGAAGATAACCGGCATGTTAACAGAGGCACGAGAGAAAAGTTTTTCTGGGACAATGATGCTGATTTTCATCAAAGCCAAAAGTCTAAAAGATCTAAAATATTCATCAATTCTACACGTCAATATGAAAATGAGAACTCTGATTCTGATTGCTTTTATGAAGAGAACGATCGTGTTTCCAAGTCAAGTTCAAGTGCCCGAACACAAAGCACAATGCAACGTAGACCAAAGACTTTGTACCGTGCACCTGTCAACAGCAAACAGACGATGCACGAAGATCTCCAAGAGGGTGAGATAGATGACTTTGATTTGTATAATAGTTCATATCCACAAGAATTTATTAATAGTGGATTTAGAAATCGTAATTTTGGTCTACATAAGTCAATTGATTCGGGCTCTAAAAGTAAATCTTTGAAACACAAAGAGAAAAGGAAACACCTGACGCCGGCTTCTGAAAGGGAGCCGACGTCAGGTCAGAGAATTATTCATATTGATTTTTCTGACGAAGATAGTGATGGTTTTGATGACGTATTGATCAGTAATACGATACGTGCGGAGGCACGGACGCCTAAGTCGGTTTCGTTTGCTAATCGTGCGGGACGGGATGTAATTAGGGGTCCCGTCTCACACGATATGATTACTCAACGTCATCGCGAAGAGTCTGAGCAAGAGTTTGTATCACGCAGCAATGTTTCAGTGAATAGAGCACGCGGTAAACCCCGAGGCAAACCTCACAATGAATATATACCGGCTTCACCGTTGCTTAGAACCACGATTAAACTCATATACGATCTAATTCGCTTTGTTCATCATCTACAGAACATAGATACAAACACACCGGGCAATAGGCCTGTTACCTTTAAAAAGTTAACGAGAGTTTTAATGGATGCCATCAGACCAGCATTACCAAATGATAATGTTATGCAATTGTTAAAGGGTAACGCGGATAACTGGGCATATACCACACAGCTTATTCTCCAGCAACATTACGAGGCAATTATTGCCAATACAGTAAAGGAACTTAAATCGAACACGAATAAGGACGACTGGTTACAAGCTTTTGAAGTTGCGGAGCGCTGGATCGAAAGAAACTTTAAAGGTAGGGTACCGGATGAAGTCATTGAAACCGTTGACTCCCTCTTAGTCGCAGAAACGATCGGAGATGGTGATTCTATACCGTTGGAAACGCCCACTATTTCAGTGGACGTGGCCAATATTGATACCCACGCTCGACCAGCCCCTACCGCAGCGCAGAATAAATCGTATTCGGAGGCTGTTAATGGTACCCAACATACTGATAATTTAGGTCGGGCATCATTACCAGAGCAGTCTACCAGACCAAAGGATGGCGCGTGTCATATTAATGTACATATACAAACCTCTCCAGTTAACATTACTGATGGTGACTGGGGACGTTTGGAGACCACCCCGCCTCAACCGCCCTCACAGCCTAGCAGACCTGTGCAGCCTTTACCTCCTCTAGAGCAGAGAACCCCTCGTTTTAGCACCCGGGGCCGGCTCACACAGGCTGGAGAGCGTGTTAAAGGGACACTGCAACATATTGAAGCCTCGAAAAATTGGTCGTTTGATGATACTAGTGTACCTCCAGAACCACGCCCAGTTATCCGACCTACTCTATTCCAACCCCTAGTCAATCTAGAACCTATAAATAATGATGCGACTGACGTTGCGCGGGGACAGGGACCGCAGCACCCACCTCAGACCACAATGGAACCGGCAACGGAGGTAGCGCTTGCAGGTGGCGTGGTGCGCTCCCCCTCCCAGCGATCCCCTGTTTTACCGACCCCCCCTCAACCTAGAACGGAACAGAGTGAGGAAGTGGAGAACGTGACCCCCCAGCATGTATCACCGGCAGATGACACTAGTGACATTTTCCCGCCTGGACAGGCTTTCTCACCCCAGTCAAGTATTGCGGTATATTCTGATCATTCTGATGTGTGTTATTCTGATATGGGCTCACTTTCACCCACTTCTTATATTTGCAAAATAGGTGCAGCTCTACTGGACCCCTCCGATGGTCACACAACCAAGGATCAGGCGAATACGACTGCATTCACCAACAAAGCTTTTTCCATGTGTCCCTTTGTAGATGAAGGGCCATCCACAGCTTGTAAGACGGGGGCACCCCCGTTAGATAGGGAAAGGGCCCCATCTCTGGCCCCTCCTGAATCCGTTCCTAGACAGGATCCTGTAACGACCAAAAGGGGTGGGGGTGTTAGGGAAGAGACTAGAGGAGAACCCTCTGTCCCGGCAGGAACTGAGGTTGAGGTGGTGCAAATTTTACCGTCAACTCCCAAATCGCTTAGCAGACCCACTAGACACGTTAATACGATGAAAAAACTCTCAGATTGGAGCCTTACCATTAAGAAGAAGTTCCTGATCATAGGTGATTCCAATGTAGCCAGGATACCGGCGTTTGATGTTCCAGATTTGCAAATAGACAGCTTTCCGGGGGCTAAATTTCAGCACGCGAACAATTTGCTTCAGAAGGCGACTATAGCTGTGATGCCTGAAAAATTAATAGTGGCTTTTGGGGTCAATAATAGACAACAGAGATACAGGTTAGCCGTTACACAGGAAATTGAGAAAGTACTTAAAACGGTACAGAAACGCCTACCGGACACCGAAGTGTATTTTCCCATGGTTAACTTTTCCAGAGCTCTCCCTGTGGAGGAACAATCTTCTCTGGAGCAGCTGAACTCGTTTATACAAAGGACCACTAAATATATTCCCCCTTTATCACATACGCATTTCATCGTGGAGAGTGATCAGATCCATTGGAAACCATCGACCGCCAGGGCTATGCTTGAGCATTGGGCCAAGCATTTAAACTTGACAACTTAGGGAACCGCATAATCGCCCAACATAAACTCATTGTTAATTTATCAGAGTCCTTTGTCCTCACACCCGCACAACAGTCCCTTTTATCTAAAGGTCTTTCTTTCATACCTACCCCGCAGAGTATTAAAACTCAAAAAATTGAATTAGATAAGGACCTGCAAACTTATCACAGAAGACTTAAATTAGAAACATTCTTTGAGGGTAAAAAGGGTAGAAAGAAAAAGTTACCTTTTACTCACGGCTCAGACTGGACACCGGCGCTTTCCAGTTTACCCAAAAGTATCACATCAATAATTAGGGCAGACCGTTATGCTCTTAAACACCTCAATTGGGAAAATACGCCAATTAATAATCTCTCGGTGGATGAAAGGAAAGCCATTAGGGAACTTCGTAATAACCGTAATATTGTCATTAAACCGGCCGATAAGGGCAATGCGGTGGTGATTCTCGATGTAGAACAGTATGTGTGGGAGGGACAGAGACAACTGGCTGTCGCGGAGCATTACAGACCCTTAGATGAGCCCATATACCCAGAAACGATGAGAGAAGTGAGAGGGATTTTGGATGAAATGTGTGAGAATAACATCCTCAAACAGAACCAAAAAGAGTATCTAATAGGCTCAGGCACACCGAGACCTAGGAGGTTTTATTTGTTACCAAAGATACATAAGGAGCCAGAGAAGTGGAGTAAACCTTTTAAGATTCCACCGGGTAGACCGATTGTGTCGGATTGTAACAGCGAAACGTACTATACGGCAGAGTACATTGAACACTTTTTGGGACCGATATCCCAAAAACATCCCAGCTACCTTAGGGATACGTACGACTTTATTGCAAAAGCTAAAAATATTGACATCCCCACAGAGGCCTTTCTCTTCACTATTGATATAGATAGCCTATACACAAATATTGAGACCCAGGCGGGTATGGAGGCAGTCAGAAAGTGCATGGAGAAATATCCTGATGTAAAAAGACCAGATAAGTATATTCTTAAATTATTAGATATCAACCTAAATAAGAATGATTTTGAATTTGATTCAAAATTCTACTTACAAATTAAAGGAACGGCCATGGGGAAGAAATTTGCACCGTCGTACGCTAATATCTTTATGGCGGCGTGGGAGGAATCGGCTCTGTCTTCTTTTCCTCTTAAACCTCACGCGTACTTTCGTTTTCTGGACGATATTTGGGGAGTCTGGACACACTCGAAGGAAAGCTTTCTAGAGTTTATTGAACACTTAAACACCCACCAGAGCTCAATTAAAATCAAGTACACTATGAGTGACACAGAGGTCAATTTTTTGGACGTGGTATCATACAAGGGTGGTGGTTTTAAAGAGACCCATAGGTTGGACTTCAGAGTGTATTTCAAGGAAACAGACACGCACTGTTTACTTCACAAAGCAAGCTTTCATCCAAAGCACACTTTTAAGGGCATCATCAAGTCTCAGTTATTGAGGTTCCATAGAATCTGCACTGAGAAGTCACAGTTTGATGCGGCCACTAAAACCTTATTTGGAGCCTTAAAACAAAGAAACTATTCCAGGTCTTTTTTGAGAAACATTTTGAAGTCCTTCCTCAAACCCAAATCTAATATTCAACTTTATGATCCCCCTAGAACCAAAATTATACCTCTGGTTACCAGATTTGGTGACACAAGTACCCAATTAAATAGGGCCATTAAAGAAAACTTTCTTAAATTCATGGAGCCCACCAAAAACTTACAACAACATAAACCCATTGCAGCCTATTCTAGGAACAAGAACCTCGCGGACATGCTAGTACAAAGTAAACTCTATAAACCTCCAAATAAGAGCAGAGCGGGCACGTGTAGGTATTTTGTTTCTAGACGTTGGGTTATCAATAGAACCAATAGGCGCATTTTTGAGCTCCGGCAGTCTCTGTCCCCCCACACATCTAACTGTGTTTATCTCATCTTTTGCTCTAAATGTCAAAAACAGTATGTAGGACAAACCAAGAACCAAATAAACACCAGAGTATACCAACACACACATAATATAATACATAAGGTGGATAAACGTAGATACTTGGTTCAGCATTTTCTGCTGCATGGCCTAAAAGCCCTTAAGGTCACGGGCCTACAAGCAGATCCTAATTGGTCCTTACAAGATAGACTTAGAGCAGAGAGATCATGGATCGCGAGGCTGGACACCACGTTTCCTAGAGGCCTTAATGAGGCCTAATTATTACCTTGTCTAGGCATAACAACACGGAAGCGGTGGTCTCTTTGCACTCTGGATTTTATGTCTGGCTTTTGAGGCCACTAAAGTATTATATGCATATCTCATACTCCACAGGAGTAGTATTTTTTGTCTCTTAGATTTTGGCATAGTATGAAAATATATTCATACCAAGATATACTTACCCTTTTTGTTTTCTCTTCTTAGTGGACTCCTCCAGGGAAACCATACCAGCACTTACCTACATATGGGTCACTTTTTACTGTGCCTAACCCCAAAACCACAAATTACAACTATGGGGCCTCAGAGTTTATATCCCCTCACCCAACTCCTTCTCTAACCCCAAGGTCACAAGAGCCAACGCCTAACCCCAAGTCAGGAACCCTGGGCGTACTAACCCTAATGGGCATAACCCTGTGTTATACACCACAGTTTTATTGATAGGGTCTATTGACCCCTAAATTATTGACAACATTAATATAGATAGGGTCTTCGGTCCCCTAATAATGCAATAATATAATAATATAATAATATAATATAGGAGTGGTACTATTAACATACGGCTATAAGGTATATACATTCACATAACCTCACAGGCCAATGGTTGCAGTGATCCTTTAATTAATGTTTACTACTATTATTATGGATAGGGTCTATGGACCCCTAATTATACATATAGGATTGGCACTAAACCCAAGGTAGGGCTAATATATTATTAATATAATAGATATTTATGGGCACCATCCATTTAAACGTTTGACATTGGGAATGACAAATATATGTTGACCTTTGCCCTTACTTTCTCCCTATAGAGATCATTGGTTAAATTGTCATGTTAGGTCGTACATGCTGGTATTTATGTTGAGTTAGGGTCTGGTTTCCCTGGAGGATGTTCAGGTTTTTGTTTATTATTTATTTTTTAATTTTTATTTATTATTTGTTTCATTATATTTATTTTTTAATTTTTATTTATTATTTGTTTCATTAATTTTTTACAGATTGTGTTTCTCCACCTTGAAACCTGTTCCATATATATGGGGATGAATGGAGGGAGGGTGAGCTTTGTTGTTCCTGGTGTGTTGGTTGGGAGCTGGGGGTGGCCAGTTGGGTGATGGCCAGCACATAACCGGGCCTGGATTTTCTGGACCCTGGTCTATCCTCTTCCTAACCCAGTCAGTGCCTCATCCTCTGGGCCCCTGGCTCTTTTCTGATGCGCCTGGGATGGTGGATGCCTCTCTCTTCCCTTCTATTCACTTAACAAAACATTTTTTTAATCCTTATTAGCACATTCTGCTTTGGGATTTCTCTAGAAATATAGTAATGGAGTGACATTTTGAATCCAGAGTGCTGGAGACTTTCCTCGGTATTGCAGTGTCAGGTTCCCCTTATAACCCTCTCCATAATTCTATCAATCACGCTGATTTTTACTACTATATCTGATGGTAGGAATCTTAATAATTAAAACCAAAAGTAAGGGACTAATGTCAAAATTTGACTGGATTTGCACATAGGGGTTTGATTCAGCTGCTCCAGAGAAGTCCTTTTGAGCCATGGTTGACCATTAACCTCTTTTTCCCACATATTGACTTGGTTAGCTTTAGACCAATTGGTATACCCTACCGAATAATATTATTATTTATTATTTACTATCTTTTAGTCTGGAGTGTCCCATATACAAACATATGTATACAGGTGGAACCCTGTCATGTAATATTTTTTTATAATTTTAATTTTGATTTCTTCAATTATTATTTATTTATTTGATTGTTTGTTTGTTTATTTATTTATTTATTTATTTATTCATTTTTCCTTTTAAAATTTTAATGTTGATTTCTTCAACATTTATTTATTTATTTGATTGTTTATTTATTTATTCATTTTAATATCTATTTAATTAATACTTTATATTTTATATTTTATATTTTATATTTAATTTTATTTATATCTTATTTATAAATAAACCCATACGGTTTCAGTAATTTGCACCAAGTCCATGTTACTTTCACTTTCGGTTTCCCAATAATCCTTAATATATCAACAGTGTAATTGTAAAAATGGAGGAGACATATTGTGGGGTTCATAACCTTATTTTAATACCTTGGAGGACCAGCACTGCAGTTTGGTTGTGTGACCAGCGGAGGGCGACAGAGGACACCTTATCCATGGGTGTGTCCCCAAGCCAATAGGTGAGAGATCATTAACCTTTAGTGTCATTCGAGAGCTGTACACGGATAGACTCACACGACATTGTTATTCTTTTAGCGCTTTATATCTGCTTTGGAGTACTTTTGCGAACGTTTGGTCCGCCTGAAGAAGGTACGGGAAGGTACCGAAACGTCGCGATTGGCCAGAACGTTCAACCTTAGTGGATACTTAATTGATTTCAAGATGGTGAAACCACGCACGCGGTCGGGCCCGAGGCCTACTCCCAGGGTCAGACTCGATGTGCCTTTCCCGTCTCTTAGAACTAACAGTGTTACAATGTTTACCAGCAGTAGATTTCGTGCGAATGATCCGGAACGACGGAGTGACGGATTTAATCCTGTTGATGAGTATGAGCGACCGCATTATCTCCGACCGCAGGCCGCACGGCCTCGCGCTCACGTCCGCCCGGCCTCGTGGGTGAGGGAACATGAGCATCCGGAGCCCACCGGACCGGGCCGGCGTAACACGCAGGTATTTCGGGACCGAAATTTACCTAATTATGCTAATAGCACTTATGTGGATAATGAAGGGAGTCGTTATACTAGTCAGCAGAATAGGAATAGAACTGCACTTTTTAGTGCACACTATGGAGAGCAGGACCTTGCCGATGGTGAAGGAAATCGAAGTGGGCCGCTCTACATTAACAGTAAACAGAAACGGAGAAGAGATCGTCAAAGAACAAGAAAAAGTGTCAATGCATCCTTCTCTGCATCTGCACGACAGCAACCAGACAAGTTTAACTACGAGCAAAGTAGGATTTCTCATCGTGATACGGACAGAAATCTTCATACAAGATCCAATTTGCCTTTTATTACCAGAGAAAAGCGGAGATTTGTGCCTTTCAATTCGGCTTCGGAACGAGCTCATGAGTCTTTTGAACACCGTGATGAGAGGAGTCGATTCGGTTTGAACAGAGCACAAGCTTCGGAACGGGATTACGACTACATTGCTGATCAACGGGAGGAGAGGAATCGATTCGTGAGAGATGGAGCTAATGATTCAATTTCAGACTGTGAGCAAGAACTTTACATGAATCGAGACAACGGGAGGTACCGCCACATCACGAACGCCAATAAAGCTTCGGAACACGACGATGAGCTCTCGCTTGATCTACGAGATCGGAGGAACCGACACACAGCTGAAAGACACAGCCTTTCGGACCGTACGGACAGGGATTTCATCACTCAACATAAAGAAAGGTACCGCCATACACTTAATAGAAGAGGAGATTATGCTTCTGATGATGACGATGAGCTTTCTGATATGCAACGTGATGAATGTAATCGATTCGACAGTAAAAGATCTAAAGCTTCAGAACGTGAGTACAGACTTTTCTCTGATCGACGCAATGAAGATAACCGGCATGTTAACAGAGGCACGAGAGAAAAGTTTTTCTGGGACAATGATGCTGATTTTCATCAAAGCCAAAAGTCTAAAAGATCTAAAATATTCATCAATTCTACACGTCAATATGAAAATGAGAACTCTGATTCTGATTGCTTTTATGAAGAGAACGATCGTGTTTCCAAGTCAAGTTCAAGTGCCCGAACACAAAGCACAATGCAACGTAGACCAAAGACTTTGTACCGTGCACCTGTCAACAGCAAACAGACGATGCACGAAGATCTCCAAGAGGGTGAGATAGATGACTTTGATTTGTATAATAGTTCATATCCACAAGAATTTATTAATAGTGGATTTAGAAATCGTAATTTTGGTCTACATAAGTCAATTGATTCGGGCTCTAAAAGTAAATCTTTGAAACACAAAGAGAAAAGGAAACACCTGACGCCGGCTTCTGAAAGGGAGCCGACGTCAGGTCAGAGAATTATTCATATTGATTTTTCTGACGAAGATAGTGATGGTTTTGATGACGTATTGATCAGTAATACGATACGTGCGGAGGCACGGACGCCTAAGTCGGTTTCGTTTGCTAATCGTGCGGGACGGGATGTAATTAGGGGTCCCGTCTCACACGATATGATTACTCAACGTCATCGCGAAGAGTCTGAGCAAGAGTTTGTATCACGCAGCAATGTTTCAGTGAATAGAGCACGCGGTAAACCCCGAGGCAAACCTCACAATGAATATATACCGGCTTCACCGTTGCTTAGAACCACGATTAAACTCATATACGATCTAATTCGCTTTGTTCATCATCTACAGAACATAGATACAAACACACCGGGCAATAGGCCTGTTACCTTTAAAAAGTTAACGAGAGTTTTAATGGATGCCATCAGACCAGCATTACCAAATGATAATGTTATGCAATTGTTAAAGGGTAACGCGGATAACTGGGCATATACCACACAGCTTATTCTCCAGCAACATTACGAGGCAATTATTGCCAATACAGTAAAGGAACTTAAATCGAACACGAATAAGGACGACTGGTTACAAGCTTTTGAAGTTGCGGAGCGCTGGATCGAAAGAAACTTTAAAGGTAGGGTACCGGATGAAGTCATTGAAACCGTTGACTCCCTCTTAGTCGCAGAAACGATCGGAGATGGTGATTCTATACCGTTGGAAACGCCCACTATTTCAGTGGACGTGGCCAATATTGATACCCACGCTCGACCAGCCCCTACCGCAGCGCAGAATAAATCGTATTCGGAGGCTGTTAATGGTACCCAACATACTGATAATTTAGGTCGGGCATCATTACCAGAGCAGTCTACCAGACCAAAGGATGGCGCGTGTCATATTAATGTACATATACAAACCTCTCCAGTTAACATTACTGATGGTGACTGGGGACGTTTGGAGACCACCCCGCCTCAACCGCCCTCACAGCCTAGCAGACCTGTGCAGCCTTTACCTCCTCTAGAGCAGAGAACCCCTCGTTTTAGCACCCGGGGCCGGCTCACACAGGCTGGAGAGCGTGTTAAAGGGACACTGCAACATATTGAAGCCTCGAAAAATTGGTCGTTTGATGATACTAGTGTACCTCCAGAACCACGCCCAGTTATCCGACCTACTCTATTCCAACCCCTAGTCAATCTAGAACCTATAAATAATGATGCGACTGACGTTGCGCGGGGACAGGGACCGCAGCACCCACCTCAGACCACAATGGAACCGGCAACGGAGGTAGCGCTTGCAGGTGGCGTGGTGCGCTCCCCCTCCCAGCGATCCCCTGTTTTACCGACCCCCCCTCAACCTAGAACGGAACAGAGTGAGGAAGTGGAGAACGTGACCCCCCAGCATGTATCACGGCAGATGACACTAGTGACATTTTCCCGCCTGGACAGGCTTCTCACCCCAGTCAAGTATTGCGGTATATTCTGATCATTCTGATGTGTGTTATTCTGATATGGGCTCACTTTCACCCACTTCTTATATTTGCAAAATAGGTGCAGCTCTACTGGACCCCTCCGATGGTCACACAACCAAGGATCAGGCGAATACGACTGCATTCACCAACAAAGCTTTTTCCATGTGTCCCTTTGTAGATGAAGGGCCATCCACAGCTTGTAAGACGGGGGCACCCCCGTTAGATAGGGAAAGGGCCCCATCTCTGGCCCCTCCTGAATCCGTTCCTAGACAGGATCTGTAACGACCAAAAGGGGTGGGGGTGTTAGGGAAGAGACTAGAGGAGAACCCTCTGTCCCGGCAGGAACTGAGGTTGAGGTGGTGCAAATTTTACCGTCAACTCCCAAATCGCTTAGCAGACCCACTAGACACGTTAATACGATGAAAAAACTCTCAGATTGGAGCCTTACCATTAAGAAGAAGTTCCTGATCATAGGTGATTCCAATGTAGCCAGGATACCGGCGTTTGATGTTCCAGATTTGCAAATAGACAGCTTTCCGGGGGCTAAATTTCAGCACGCGAACAATTTGCTTCAGAAGGCGACTATAGCTGTGATGCCTGAAAAATTAATAGTGGCTTTTGGGGTCAATAATAGACAACAGAGATACAGGTTAGCCGTTACACAGGAAATTGAGAAAGTACTTAAAACGGTACAGAAACGCCTACCGGACACCGAAGTGTATTTTCCCATGGTTAACTTTTCCAGAGCTCTCCCTGTGGAGGAACAATCTTCTCTGGAGCAGCTGAACTCGTTTATACAAAGGACCACTAAATATATTCCCCCTTTATCACATACGCATTTCATCGTGGAGAGTGATCAGATCCATTGGAAACCATCGACCGCCAGGGCTATGCTTGAGCATTGGGCCAAGCATTTAAACTTGACAACTTAGGAACCGCATAATCGCCCAACATAAACTCATTGTTAATTTATCAGAGTCCTTTGTCCTCACACCCGCACAACAGTCCCTTTTATCTAAAGGTCTTTCTTTCATACCTACCCCGCAGAGTATTAAAACTCAAAAAATTGAATTAGATAAGGACCTGCAAACTTATCACAGAAGACTTAAATTAGAAACATTCTTTGAGGGTAAAAAGGGTAGAAAGAAAAAGTTACCTTTTACTCACGGCTCAGACTGGACACCGGCGCTTTCCAGTTTACCCAAAAGTATCACATCAATAATTAGGGCAGACCGTTATGCTCTTAAACACCTCAATTGGGAAAATACGCCAATTAATAATCTCTCGGTGGATGAAAGGAAAGCCATTAGGGAACTTCGTAATAACCGTAATATTGTCATTAAACCGGCCGATAAGGGCAATGCGGTGGTGATTCTCGATGTAGAACAGTATGTGTGGGAGGGACAGAGACAACTGGCTGTCGCGGAGCATTACAGACCCTTAGATGAGCCCATATACCCAGAAACGATGAGAGAAGTGAGAGGGATTTTGGATGAAATGTGTGAGAATAACATCCTCAAACAGAACCAAAAAGAGTATCTAATAGGCTCAGGCACACCGAGACCTAGGAGGTTTTATTTGTTACCAAAGATACATAAGGAGCCAGAGAAGTGGGAGTAAACCTTTTAAGATTCCACCGGGTAGACCGATTGTGTCGGATTGTAACAGCGAAACGTACTATACGGCAGAGTACATTGAACACTTTT